>NC_059225.1:14351746-14581746 GCF_020615455.1 Coregonus clupeaformis | reverse complement strand
CTCTTTATTTGAGCATGACATAGCAGTTGAATAAGGAGTCGTAAGGGTTTATGTGCCAGGTGACCTAAAACGGTCATGTCACAGGCCACAGCTAGACTAAACATGGCTAGCTTGACAGCTACCTAACCAATCTAAGTTGCTATAACCTGACTGACTACGTATAACGTCCATCATGCTGATGACAGTGTACAATAGACTTTCTGACCAGAGGTCCAAGTAAGGTGTTGCTCTAATATCATATTTTTCTTTTCGATTGACACTTCTTTCCCCCCCTCACCTCCCCCCTGGACACGTAGCTTACAAATCACAAGATATCTTGGTCTCTGGCCTCAAGAAAACGTGACCGCCAGGTAAAGCCAACAGGACTGCCTTGACTTGCCTGATCTAAACTCTGAACTCTCTGTGTTCTCATTTGGCTCCATCCATCAGTCCATCCATCCATCTCTCTTTCTCCTCCTCTGTTCCAGCTATGGGGCAGACTTGCATTGTGGTTACGCTGTGCTTGCTGTGGCTTCAGTTCAGTTGCCTGTGAATTATTATCTTTTCTTCAGCACCGATTTGCATTCATAAAATGCATTCACTCGTCTTTGTAGTAGTGTGTGTGTGTGTGTGTGTGTGTGTGTGTGTGTGTGTGTGTGTGTGCATGTGAGTGTTCATACCAGTCGACAGAGCCATTCAAATGTTTTTCTGTTTGCATTGTGTGTGTTTGGGCTTACACTTTTGATTGAAAATACACACACACACACACACACACACACACATTTCCCATCTTCTCAAGTGATATGGCTGTGTGTGTATTCTCATTAGCTGGCAGAATCTCATCTCGCTGCGTTTGTCTGGGATTGTTACCATCGGAGTAATTCCTTTTTAAATAGAGGGCCATATCATTGAATTTGAGAGTTGTTAGAATTGAATGGTAAATGTAATGCCATCACTTATAGTAGAGCGAGAGCAGTAGCGTTGACACAATGGCTTTTAGAGCAAGACAGTTTGAGAGCAGCATTTTCGGTAAACAAATGGAGAGGCACCTCCATTTCTGTGTGTCACTGTGTGTGTGCGTGCGCGCGTGTGTGTGCGTGCGTGTGCGTGCGTGCGTGCGTATAACGTGTGTCATGTCTAGCTGCCACAGAGATAATGGTGCTACATGACTCTGCCACGTCTGATAGGAGGACTCTGACTCTCACTCCTACCTGGAGTTTGTCAGTGAGCTGCATACTAAACACATCTGGCTGGATTTGTCAATGCCAGCACAACCTCTATACCAATGTCCTCTCTTTATTTAACCTTTATTTAGCCAGGAAAGTGGTTGAGAACAAATTCTGTTACATTTACAATCTGATAATTAGCCATGTTTTATGTTGTGTGTATAGGAATATGGGAAAATGGCTATAGGCTGGTGTTAGAGAAGGTGTGTCATTCACAATCATATTGGTAGTTGTGTGAAAGTGTCACACTGTATTTGCTTCCGTTCCTAACCTGTGTCTTTCCTCTGAATCATCGTGTGGCTCAGTTTTTCAGTTCTTTTAACATTATTGTTATAGTACACCTACACATGCAGCCAGATACTGTTTAGTGGGCTGCTACAGCTTGGCTGTTTTCCGTTGTATACTGTAACAAATGTTTAGGATGTGTATATTTATAGGTTCATATGCGCATATTAAAATAAAAACATCTTGAGGTTACTTTGGAGCTGTGGAGGAATCATATGAAGACATAATTCATAATTCAGACAACTCAGTCTCTAGATGCAATTCAACATCTCCACATTTGAAGTTGTGGCATACACATCAACATCAGTGGCACATCAACCAGGAGAACATGCAATATTTTAGACCAGAAATACTCTGCCTCCTTCTCTGCACTGAAATAGCCCAGTTTATATAAGCATGTGAGATGCTCTGCCTCATACTTGTTTTGACAGCATGTCATTCATAAACACATTTTAGACAGTCCTGATGTTAAAAGAGCTATGCAGAATCTGTGTTCTGCTCTCTCTGCCTGGAAAGCTGTGATTCCAAAGCTGCCGTGTGTTGCTTCCTGATCTGACATCGGGAAGTGTTGCGGCTTGGCATTGGGGTGGAAACCCCTTAGGGAATCTTTGAGAGGGAATTGATATAATGAGTTTGTGTACATTGTGTTAACACATTTCTGTGTGTGTGTGTATTTGTGCGTGCGTGTGTGTGTGCGCGTGCGTGTGTGTGTGTGTGTGTGCATTTGGCTTTGTCTGTGTGTGTTTGGTTGTATGTGGCTACACTGGGTTGGACTGGGTCTGGCTCTTTGGATGTGTGTCTGTGTCTGCCCGTCTGTCCCCCTCCTCCCCTCTAACCCCTCCCTAGCTCCAGGAGGCCAAGCAGATGGAGAGGGAGAGGCCCCGGCAGCACTCCCCAGTCACCCAGCAACAGGAACAGGAACCGGACTCACCCCAGCTCCAGCAGCACACCTACCCCCCAGCCAAGGGCGTTCCTCGGGAGGCCAACGGCCCCACCACCCCCTCTACACCCACACCCACCTCCACCCCCACCACTCCTACCCCAATCCTGGCCCCTCAGGGCAGAACAGCTGGGCCCGGGGATCCCCAGAAGGGCCAGGGGGCCACGGAGGAGGAGCAGGGGATGGTGTATGAGAGCCCGGACCCAGATAACGGCTCTGAGTTCAGCACAACAGAGAACCATCAGACAGAGGCAGCCGCAGCACAGAGTGAGTCTCACCTTAGAGCGAGCAGACAGACAGGGACACACTGTGTCACACACACTCAGACTAACAAATATAGGCACTCATGTTCAAGGTCATACAGACAGACTTTCACTGTCGCTCAATACCTTGCAGTATGTTTGAGGATAGACATTTCCAGGGGTATAGTGCTAGACTAGTATCTGTGGTGCTTTAGACAGTAACAAAGCCTCAACCTGGACATGTTTGTGTACTCAATATTGGTAGAACTCTGGGACAAAATATTTTGTCTGTGTTAAATAAGCATTTGATGAGATGGCTTTCTCTTTAGGCAGTAATGCACTAGTTTACAGAAAACCATTTCTGACAGCCCATAAGTGCTTTCATTAGTGACTGAATGAGAGAAGGGATTGAAAAGAGATTGAGAGGTTGGCACCAAGAGTGAGAAGAGATGCATCCAAATATTCAATAATCATTTTGTTAGCAAATTACTCAATGCTTTCAACACGAACACACACACACACACACACACACACACATGCACAATTTATTCAGTGAAGATGTGATAGCTGTTACCAGTGACTACTGTTTATCTTGTCAACATTTACAGTTACAGTATCAAAGGCTAATGCTCAGCCTCACTCAGAGAAAACACTTTCTTTACTGTTTCCCATCTTAACATTTAAAGTGTATTGAGGTTCTTTTAAATGGATTTTGACAAAGTTTTACTTGTGTTGTGTTCAAGGTGCCGCTCAGCGAGACCAAGAGACAGCAGTAGAGGAGGAGGAGCCTAACTATGAGGAGAAAGCCCAGGAGATCGTCCAGAGCATCCTACAGGAAGTCGTCAACACCATCGTTGGAGGTAACTCTATGGATCTGAAATCAGATTTGTGTCTGCGGTCAGTTAAGTCAACAATGGAGTTTTACCGGTACATGGAATTCTGATACAAAATAATTTTAGAATGAGAATTTGCTTAAGTCTGGAGATAGTTTAGGTGTTACTGTGTGTTTACTTGTTTGCCCTAACTAGAAAGAGAGAGAGTTGTGTGTCTCAGTGCTATTTTGACCCTTTGCATACTAAACCACTCCAAAGGGCACTGCCTGAACCCTGCCCATCTGTGTTCAGATGCCAAGGAGCCCGCTGGCGAGACTGAGCAGCCCACAGAGATCACGGAACCCGCTGAGATCATCACCAAGGTAACGGAGGTCACAGAGGTGGCAGAAGATGAGGGGGCGCTGGGCAGCGACAGCGAGAACGTCCATGCCAACGGAATCCCCGGCACTCCCATCTCTGCCAGCTTCACCCCGTCGCTGCCCGACGACAGGCTGTCTGTCTGCTCCAATGATACACAGGTGAGAGGGATTGACCTGACTGTAACCATGGCAACACACTTCGCTCTACAAAGTGGGTTTGTGCTAGCCTGGGTGTCTGTTTCTGTATCAACAGAAAAATACAACGGTTTAAATACCCAGTCCGATAACTTTTATATATGTTTATCCGTTTGTAAAAAGGAAAATGGAAGTAATTGGTAACATGAGGAATTAAAGAGGTGAGGGCTATTCAATCCCTCTGCTACTGCAGTCATAAAGGAAAAGATAAAGGCGGATACCTCGTCAGTAGACCAACTGAATGCATTCAACTGAAGTGTGTCTTCCGCATTTAACCCAACCCCTCTGAATCAGAGTGTCTGTCTTCTAGTCTGCTGGGGTTGATTCCTACATGATTCATAGATTATCTCCTCTCAGTTCCTCAGGTTATTATAGCTAAGGTTGAGCACTGTAATTATCTACACTCTTTGAAAAATGTGGCTATCTAGAACCTAAAAGGGTTCTTCGGCTGTCCCCATAGGAGAACCCTTTGAAGAACAGTTTTTGGTTCCAGGTAGAACCCTTTTGTTTCCAGGTAGAACCCTTTTGGGTTCATTGTAGAACTCTTTCCACAGAGGGTTCTACATGGAACTCAAAAGGGTTCTACCTGGAACCAAAAAGGGTTCTATCTGGAACCAAAAAGGGTTCTCCTATGGGGTCAGCCGAAGAACCCTTTTGGAACCCTTTTTCTAAGAGTGTACAATTACAGGTTGAACAGATACATTAATAGGAAGAATTTATTTCACACTCTTTTTGTCAAGTGGGGAAATCATTTTAGAGGATAATTGACTCTTGATAATGGACTTTCGATGAAAGGTTTTTGATGTAGACCATCTGTTTGTGTTTCTGCGTTAGGAGTCGGGGGCGACCACAGGCCCTGTACCAGGTGCTAAGTTCTCCCATATTCTCCAGAAGGATGCCTTCCTAGTGTTTAGATCTCTCTGCAAGCTGTCCATGAAGCCTCTGTCAGATGGTCCCCCAGACCCAAAGTAAGTTGAGTTCTTGTATCGGGACACTTATTATGGCTTTGTTTTAGAGAATTGAATAGAGGAACAGTAGCTATATTACCCTAGTAAGTAGGCTATTACAGGTTTATTTATGGAGTGTGTTCCTTAGTTGAATCATGTCTTGTGGAGGGTAGCCTAGTTATTAGTGGGGAGTGTTGTGATAGTTGGTTGGCGTGTGTGTTTGGATGAAGCATCACTCAGCTGATTATTGGTTCTGGATCACTTCCTGTGCTCCCTGTTTTTTCTCCCTGTATGGAACAGGAAATGACAAGGGAAAAAATATCTAATTAGATTTTGCCTTGATCCAATACGAGGGAGATTACATTTTGGTGTTCTTCTGTATGCATTTTCCAGCCCGTTACAGCCAAAGAGGCATCTGATTTGCTGGATCTGATAGCAGTTTTTACATAACAGGATTTCCTCAATCTGGTTTCTGTATGGTAACTCAATTCTGACTGGCTGTCTCCCGTCTCCATCATTCTCCCAATGGCCCATGTGGCCTAACACTCTATCCGCATTGGCTAGTGAGAGTTCTGGCCCAGTGTTCCTGTAGTGTTGTCAGGATTCTAAGAACACAAGAGAGATGTTCCGTCTTCTAGACAATGGTGGAATGGAACCCTGTTTATCACAGGCCTTTGTCAGGGGTGACAGGGAGGAAGGCGGTGCCACCAGAGGAAGGGCTGTGTGCAGTGTCTGTAAGACAGAAAGCCTTTTCACCAACAGAGAGATTTACTCCATGACTGGCCCTGGTGATACCCGGACGACACACAGGAAACCTGCTTTATCTGGATATCAGCTGTATAACTTACAACAGATGCTTTGAACAAGTATTTTTAGGGATTACAAAGGCTAAATCAGTATTGAATCCTGCTGTTGTAATTCGTTAATAAAGAATTCAAGTTTGGTGTATTAGCTTGTTTTTTTGTTACCTAAATTAGCTTTAAGGAAGCACACATGGACAATCCTCAACAGTCAAATGGTTTCATTTTCATGGCATGCTCAGTTCAACCCACTGACTATGAACACCACACACACACATATGATTTATGTTTTGCATATATAAATACATTTCAAACATTCAAAACATGCCCTCTGTAATTTGTCTTGTTGTTCATGGCTCAGGTATGTTTTGTTCCATTAGATTTTCTATGGTTCAAATTGTTGATTTGTTATTGTACTGAAAATGTACCCTGCCTACCTTCTCCGGGCCAAGCTGAAATGATAAAGTTGTGTAAGGTTTCCCCTGCGCTGCATGTGCCTGAGAGAATCAGGAGATACAGTGCATTCGGAAAGTATTCAGACCCATTGACTTTTTCCACATTTTGTTACGTTACAGCCTTATTCTACAATGGATTAAATTGTTTATTTTCTTCATCAATCTACACACAACACCCCATAGTGACAAAGCAAAAACAGGTTCTTAGAAATGTTAGAATAAGGCTGTAAATAAGGTATTTTATTTTTCTATTTTTAATACATTTGAAAACATTTCTAAAAACCTGTTTTCGCTTTGTCATTACGGGGTATTGTGTGTAGATTGATGAGGATTTTTATTTATTTAATACATTTTAGAATAAGGCTGTAACGTAACAATGTGGAAAAAATCAAGGGGTCTGAATACTTTCCGAATGCACTGTATTTCTGTATGCTACATTAATATGTCTGTCTGTGGAGGAGGGCTGGGGAACATTTACAGATAGGAAGCCAGTGGGTTCCTACTTCTCCATCATACAGCTGTTCAGAAATACGGGTTGGACTAATTGAAGGGGGAAATGGACAATATAATTATATAACTATAATGATCTATTAAGGAAATATGCCCTCTCTACACTGTAACATATGGTGTTTGTATGAAATGTGCAGATCTATTCTTTAAAATATTATTGGAAAAAGAAAAGGAGCTCTAGCACATCTAGCTAGGTCAGGCTCTTAGTATAGAGAAGGACATTAGGTGGACATCCCCAGATCCCCTGACTGCCACCAAACCATTAGTATCCTCAGTCAGTTGTGGGTCAACCAGGAAGTGGTGCTAATAACTTATGAATCAGATGGTGTCTCACAGTGCACCTGTTATTGATGTATCTCTGTCAGGGGAGGGCTGGCCATCTGGCATTTCGGCCTAATGGGCCTGTATAACTTGTTTTTTTTTGTTGCACAAAATGATAATTATCTGGCTAGTAATGGAATCCTCAAGGGGAAAAATGGGCCGGTGTAGGGGCCTCAAGGAAGAAAATGGGCCGGTGTGTTATAAATGCCTGGGCCATTTTTGGTCCCAGTCCACCCCTGATCTCTGTCTTCCTCCCCCCATAATGAATACATTATCAGGAGACACTTTATGTGCATATTAAGCTGATTGATGGCATATGGTATAAATCAAGGTAACGTTCAGCAGGCACAACGTTTTGGAACGTTCAGATATAAATATGCTGGAACAAACATGCATCTCTGACATGTAGAATAAGGAGTCATGTGGGCTCTATTCATGGCATTTCTATCTGCAATGTTTGAGATTGGCTACTGAACATATAAAGAATACTTAGTCCTGTTGCACTTGAATGTTAGAAGTCTGAATCAATGCCTCTTTCTGTCTCCTGCCAGGTCCCACGAACTGCGCTCCAAAGTGTTATCCCTCCAGCTGCTCCTATCCATCCTGCAGAACGCTGGGCCCATCTTCAAGACCAATGAGATGTTCATCAATGCCATCAAGCAGTACCTGTGTGTGGCACTGTCCAAAAACGGTGTCTCCTCCATCCCAAAGGTCTTCGAGCTCTCGCTCTCCATCTTCCTCACCCTCCTCTCCCACTTCAAAACCCACCTCAAGATGCAGATCGAGGTAGCTACCTACATTTTGGTTGTTCCTCTTTCGCAAAAGATTAAGCTGCTGATTTTGTTTTTTTGTTCCAGAAAGTGGACTGTGCAAACCGAGCTACCTGACCAGCTATTAGTCTCTCTGACCAGCTATTAGTCTCTCTGATCAGCTATTAGTCTCTCTGACCAGCTATTAGTCTCTCTGACCAGCTATTAGTCTCTCTGACCAGCTATTAGTCTCTCTGACCAGCTATTAGTCTCTCTGACCAGCTATTAGTCTCTCTGACCAGCTATTAGTCCAAATAGTATTTCCTTTCCTCCCCAAAGTCACGTAAACCTCATATTCCTCCTCATATTCCTCCTCATATTCCACCTCATATTCCTCCTCATATTCCACCTCATATTCCCCTGTGTAGCTCAGTTGGTAGAGCATGGCGCTTGCAACGCCAGGGTTGTGGGTTCGTTTCCCACGGGGGGCCAGTATGTATGCACTCACTAACTGTGAGTCGCTTTGGATAAGAGCGTCTGCTAAATGACTAAAATGTAAATATAATATTCCTCCTCATATTCCTCCTTTCTTGTCCTACTTGAAAACCAATCAACATGCAGGTCGAGACACTGGTCTGTTCTGTCGCTGAATAGCTGTCCTATCCCCATATGCCAATCGCTCCTGTTCCCTCTCCCAATGTTGTAAACCTCTCATCTCTCAATACAGCAGGCACCTGACACAGGTGATTCATGGGAGATTACGTTTATCACAGGGCACAGTAATGTAGTTCTGTCTCAGTGTGATTGAGTTTCAGTATTACCTGTTAGCTGTTGCTTCTGATTTGTAGTCCACTTCCACAGTGGTCTGGTTGTAATATTTCCTCAGGCTGAAGTTGATGACTTAATCTGCCCGTGACTGTTTGTGGCCATGAAGGAAATAATAGTATTTTCTGGAGACAGATGTTGGTTGAGATGTTCTGATTTCATAGTTGAGCGGTCAGCCTGCAGTGAGATGTATGTGTTTATGGCTTTGTTACAGTGGGTCATTCTGTTTATGAAGATTCATTCAGCTTTTCTCATCTCAACCTCTTTGTTTGCCTCAACTTTAACTGTCACGGTTTGTTTCGCTGCGCAGGTGTTCTTCAAGGAGATTTTCCTGTACATTCTGGAGACATCCACAAGCTCCTACGACCATAAATGGATGGTCATACAGACCCTCACCAGAATATGTGCAGGCGAGTGTGTGGTGTCAATTTGAAATGTTATCTGCGGTACAGCGCATCAACGTCAATTACAAGTCAAGTACCAACTGTCCCTCATCTCTCCTCCCTCAGATGCCCAGGGTGTGGTGGATATCTATGTGAATTATGATTGTGACTTGAATGCTGCTAATATCTTTGAGAGGCTGGTGAATGACCTCTCAAAGATTGCACAGGGCCGGGCAGGCCACGAGCTCGGCACAACACCACTCCAGGTAAGACTGACCAATGACTATACAAAAGTGTATTTCTTTGTTTATTTGCTCTAAAGTTGATGTAACATTTCTCTGTTCCCACCAGGAGTTGACCCTGAGGAAGAAAGGCCTGGAGTGTCTGGTGTCCATCCTGAAGTGTATGGTAGAGTGGAGTAAGGACCAGTATGTCAACCCCAACTCCCAGACCAGCCTTGGTAAGAGACTGACCAAACTACAGTTACCCTGAGGCTGATGGGGACTGGTGTACCACTGGGTTTGATTTAGATCCTGAGGAAAATGGTTTAGCCATTCTTCAAGTACACCGTTCTGCCTGCTCCTTTGTGGTTACCAGAATGATGAAAGGGTTTAGATGCACAGTTGGAGTCCAGCACTCCAGTACATGGAGTGTATTTGATATATTCCACTTACATCTCTCTGGCATCCCACATCCTACAGCTTCAGTTCTCCATATCAGCAATGGTGGAACCCTAGAGTGTGTATTTACCATATTTATAGTGGCAGATGCATGGGGGCATATTGTGCATATCTACCTTTTCCTGTAGAATGGTAAAACTATGAGCATAGGGGAGACGGCCAAGCTATGCCAAGGCTTTACTATCAGTCAAACCTGCCTGAGGCTGCCGTTCATCACTGGGGTTAACTGGGGTTAGATGGAAGAGTGGTATTCATCAATACAGCTATAGCATATTCCCTGAGACAGAAGACTAACGATTAGCATTCAACAGTAGCCTACAGATTGTACAGACCCTGAGAGGGAAGGTTAATTCAATACTGTACCCTGAGAGAGAAGGCTAGCGTTCATCATTACGGCTAGCACAGACCCTGAGAAAGAGAGCGATGGCTAGCATCCATCAGTGTGGCTAGCCCAGTCAGACCCTGACAGGACATGCTCTCCCTCAGCAGCACTGAAAGGCTAATATAATAAGGGCAGGCTAATACACCAGGGCAGGGCAGGCTAACTCAATACCCTGAACCGGTTGATGATGAAACGCCCTGGTGCGACAGACGGACAAGACCCTCTGTCAGTGCTCCTGGATAAGACCCTTGGCTTGCTTCAGAATGAGCTGAGGGGAATCATTCCTTTTAGATCCTTTAACCAAGTAGGAAAGGAGGGCTCTAACGAAGTGAGGGAAAGAGGGCTTTAACGAAGGCAGGGAAGGAGGCAGGGAAGTAGAGGCTCTGAGAGGAGTGCCAGATATCCCTACATATCCCCCTAGAGAGGATCCACAAGGCTAGCCTCAGGCTACCTTCTGGCACTCAGAGAGCTAATTCTACCAAGGCACGGAAGGCAGCTGAACCCATAAACAGCGCTACTGCTACAGGGGCTAGGGTTAGTCACCATGCCAAAGTACAGCCAACTCATTTAGTGACCATGCTGAAGTAGACAGTATGACTCGGTATTGGCTGCTGTGACTAGTCTCCTACGCTTTTAGGTTACTTCAAACAAAGGATGTTTTTCTAAGTCAGTGAAAGTGCATCCTAATTATGCAATTTTCCATGTAGATACTGTAGCTCAGCTAATGCATTGTGTTTCTGAAAACCTGTTTTTACATAATTACATAGATAATACCTCTCCACTCTCCACTTTCTCTTAATTACGGTCTTTCCCTCTTTGTTCTCTGGTTGGCTGACTTCACAGGAAGAGCAGGTAATGGTAGAAAGATGTTGAGTGTTTGGTAGATTAGAGGGTGGAGGGGGCTACGGTGGCTGTGAGTAGTACTGTGTGTTATTTACACGCCTTATCTACCTTTTATTTGCATAATCTCATGTTACTTGCCTTCGAATGCTGTAGATTCTGGATAGATTTTGAGTTTTTAAAGCCAGCTCTGTGTACAATATTTGAAAAAGCTACAGTTGGTTATACTGTACGTTGTGATTAGAACTAGTAAACGTTAAAGAGAGCTTTGCTACCCTGGCTGTGCCACCCTCCTCCCTCTATCCTGGCTGTGCCACCCTCCTCCCTCTACCCTGTGCTCTGCTCTATGAAGCTGTTGAGTGGAGGAAGCACACTGCCAGCTCACATTACCCTGGTGTCCTGAATGTTTTAGAGAGTTTCCAATGGCTAATAAGATCCCTTACCAACGTCCAATGTCTCTTACAGCCAGACAACCACCATGGACCTGATTCACCCACAGAACAGTAGCATCAGACCTGCCTACTCTGTCCTGTCCCCTCAGGCTACACACAACACTACCTCCATGTTACAGTTACTGCACACTGCCTTATCTGCAGCCTACCTGGTTTATTAGATAACTGACCTTTTTTATTGTCTGTAATGTGTGTGTGTGTGTGTGTGTGTGTGTGTGTGTGTGTGTGTGTGTGTGTGTGTGTGTGTGTACAGATGTAGGCTCTTAAATTGACCACCCTGTTGCAGGAGAACTTTGCAGGAAATGTCAAACTTGTAGTGTATTTGAGGTTTTAAAAGGCTTCTGAAGTTTGTAATTTCCACTTTCAGACTTAATTTTAATCCACAAATTAATTCCCATTTCCTGTTGCTGCATGATTATTTTCCTGCTGTAGCAAACTGGCTCAAATTAAGATTCTACGTGTGTGTGTACACAGCAGACAATATACCACCAGACAAGGCCTCAGGTTCATCATGTTGTCTTTCTCTCAGCAGTGCAGACTCCCTCCCACTATTACTGAAGTCCCCAGAGACCTGGATCTAGAAACTCTAGGCTGAACACCCCTACTGGCTAAAAACAAGATTAGATATATGTTTCGATTGAAAACGTTCAGTGTTGCCTTGCCTGGCTGTGCTGGATTGCTGTTTGCGTTGGAGTCCTAACACCAACTACAGTTTTTGCTCATCTCTCTCAGACCATTGATTGTTCAATGTTCTTCTCCATCCCCAGGTCAGGAGAAACCCTCGGAGCAGGAGACCAATGAGACGAAGGCCCCAGAGACCATCAACCGCTACGGAAGCATCAACTCCCTGGACTCCACGGCCTCGTCGGGCATCGGGAGCTACAGCACACAGATGTCAGGGACAGACAACCCTGAGCAGTTTGAGGTTCTCAAACAACAGAAGGAGATCATCGAGCAGGGCATCGACCTGTAAGCCAGACTAGTGCAGCTTATACTGTATACCTGAATATATTCACCTTATCCTGTATACACAGCTGAATATATTCACCTTATCCTGTATAGACAGCTGAATATATTCACCTTATCCAGTATATACAGCTGAATATATTCACCTTATCCTGTATACACAGCTGAATATATTCACCTTATCCTGTATGGACAGCTTAATATATTCACCTTAACCTGTACAGACAGCTGAATATATTCACCTTATCTTGTATACACAGCTGAAAATATTCACCTTATCTTGTATACACAGCTGAATATATTCACCTTGTCCTGTATAGACAGCTGAATATATTCACCTTATCCTGTATGGACAGCTTAATATACATTTACATTTACATTTTAGCCATTTAGCAGACACTCTTATCCAGAGCGACTTACAGTTAGTGAGTGCATACATTTTCATACTGACCCCCCGTGGGAATCGAACCCACAACCCTGGCGTTGCAAGCGCCATGCTCTTCACCTTATTCTGTATAGACAGCTGAATATATTCACCTTATCCTCTATAGACACCTGAATATTTCACCCTATCCTGTATGGACAGCTTAATATATTCACCTTATCCTGTATAGACAGCTTAATATATTCACCTTATCCTGTATGGACAGCTTAATATATTCACCTTATCCTGTACAGACAGCTGAATATATTCACCTTATCCTGTACAGACAGCTGAATATATTCACCTTATCCTGTATAGACAGCTGAATATATTCACCTTATCCTGTATACACAGCTGAATATATTCACCTTATCCTGTATACACAGCTGAATATATTCACCTTATCCTGTATAGACAGCTGAATATATTCACCTTATCCTGTATAGACAGCTGAATATATTCACTTTATCCTGTATAGACTGCTGAATATATTCACCTTATCCTGTATAGACAGCTGAATATATTCACCTTATCCTGTATAGACCACTGAATATATTCACCTTATCCTGTATACACAGGTGAATATATTCACTTTATCTTGTATACACAGCTGAATATATTCACCTTATCCTGTATAGACAGCTGAATATATTCACACCCAGGGGTGTACAACTCCTTCTAGTGAGGGAAGTTGTCCTGTTTGTTGTCACAGTTTTAATTTCTCCCTGGCACTTAATTTATCAATTAATGCCATTGATTAAATTGCCAATTATGAATTAGTAAATTAGGACAAAATATAAATGAAACACTATGGCTCTGGAGGGCAACTTCCTTCTCCACCTTAGTAAGCATAGCACTGTCTCTGTTCTCTGCTCCGTGGTCAGGTTCAACAAAAAACCAAAGAAGGGCGTCCAGTACCTCCAGGAGCAAGGCATGCTGGGAACCACCCCGGAGGACCTCGCTCAGTTCCTGCACCAGGAGGAGAGGCTGGACTCGGTAAAGAACCTTTTTAAATCTGTTTACCCAATCTACTTCAGTTAACTGCATTTCATTTGACTTGTGTGGATCCAAATACCCACTCTACCTCATTCAGCTATGTGCTCTCTGAAACTTTTACCTTTGAACCTGTGCCTTGTGATTAAGTAGAGTAGAGTGGTTGTTGCGAATGTAACAGCTAATAGGGGATCTGGGTGGTAAATACACAAATACCCATTCTAGCTCATTAAACTCTAAGTTTACACAGTTATCTCTCTCATCCGGCCTCCACACAGCTGCAGGCCCAGAGCAGAACACATCCATCACATAGAAACACCAAGGCACTTAGCTCCTAATGCTGAACCGCCAGCATTATCCTCCCACTCCAAGATTATTCCTGCGTCCTCCACCGAGTGCACATCAATTAGTATTTTAACGAGTGAAGCACTCTCCCGATTGATTGGCTGGCCTCGAGGGGGGTTCCGTGAGGTGATAATCGGCATTAAAGAGCGTTCATAACATCTGCTTTGGAACAAGAGGCCCTCAAACAGCGAGCCAGAGAGACTAGTCTTACAGCGCTGGGAGAGAACAGAGTCCTTTCCTCTCAGTTGGCTGTGTCTCTGAAGGAAAGGAGATGCTTGTTAGGACAATATGTGTTAATTGGCTTCCAATGAAGAGCACATGCATTATAGTCAAGCAAATATAACACTCAATATCTATTGATTGAACTCAACATCATTCTCTCTATCTCTTCCCCTTCTCTCTCTCTCTCTCTTATCATTCTCTCTCTCTCACTTCCTACCTCTCAGACTCAGGTGGGCGAGTTCCTGGGGGACAATGATCGCTTCAATAAAGAGGTCATGTATGCCTACGTGGACCAGATGGACTTCCAAGGCAAGGACTTTGTCTACGCTCTCAGAACGTTCCTCGAGGGCTTCCGTCTCCCGGGAGAGGCTCAGAAGATCGACAGGCTCATGGAGAAATTCGCTGCTAGATACCTAGAATGCAACCAGGGGTGAGTGTGGAGTGGTGTGGACTACCCTGGGCATTGTGGATTCGTAGACTTAGAAGAAGACTTCATATGTGATATCAAGCACATTCAAGGACATTGAATGGCAGGATTCAGATTGCTCTCTATTATGAATTCAGTGCATTCACTGAATATCTGTGTTGTCTAGCACAAATGCATCAATGCTTTATTCAGCTCCATTCTGTTTATCCTCTTCTCTCTCTTTCTCTCCTTCCTCTCTCCTCTCTCTCTCTCTCTCTCTCTCTCTCTCTCTCTCTCTCTTCAGGCAAACCGAGTTTGCGAGTGCAGACACTGCGTACGTCCTTGCCTACTCAATCATTATGTTGACAACAGACCTTCATAGTCCGCAGGTAAGACCGCAGCCGGAGCCAGTTTCTGGGAAGATGAACTGACAAAAACAATCACCTCAGCTGCGTTTAGAAGACATGTATCCATGGCAGACACACAGGGAACGCAATGCTAGTTATTGCAGACAGATAAACAGACAAATAGGCAGGCACAGAGTAGACAGACAGACAGAGTAGACAGACAGACAGAGTAGACAGACAGACAGGCAGGCAGGCAGGCAGACAGACAGGCAGACAGACAGAAAGACAGACAGATAAACAAACAAATAGGCCGGCGCAGAGAGACAGACAGACAGGCATTCAGGCAGACAGACAGGCAGACAGGGTATGGTTATGGTAATACATCTCATATTTTACTTTTCAAAGGTGAAGAACAAGATGACTAAAGAGCAATACATCAAGATGAACAGAGGGATCAACGACAGCAAGGATCTACCGGAGGAATATCTGTCGGCCATCTACGACGAGATCGCAGGGAAGAAGATCGCTATGAAGGAGACCAAGGAAATTACTCTCAAATCCAACAAGCACAGTGCGTATCTCTGTCCCTCTGTGTCTGCCAGCACAAAATGTCATTACAGACTGAAATTGAGCGTGTCAAAGATGATTTTGTTCAGACGTCAAGACATGAAATGCCTATTTTGAGGTGTAATGGATCTTTCTCAAGTTATCAGCTTTAGATTTAACCGACGAGAGTCATTTTATATGATATCTTTGTGGAGATCATAGAATTCTCATCACAATCAAAGAGATATAAAGGGGATTAAGATATAGTTTGATTAGATTGTATTACTGATCGGTGGAAAAGTTTGAGATAGTGTCTGTTGTTCAATGGGGAAAGTTTCTGAGTGTATTATTTCCAGTTAGTGATGTTTATCATCTTCACGTGTTTGTGCAAGTGGCTTCCTCTCGTCTCCTCTATGATATGCACTGATCTGAAAATATAGGCAAAAGCTATATGGAGGAAGCATTTAATCTGATCCTGGATCAGGTGTAGCCAGTAAGAAGCAGAGACTGTTTGTTGATGTTTTGCCTTTACCTCTGTTCCTGGATCAGGTGTGGCCAGTGAGAAGCAGAGGCGGCTGCTGTATAACGTAGAGATGGAGCAGATGGCTAAGACAGCCAAGGCCCTGATGGAGGCTGTCAGCCACGTCCAGGCTCCCTTCACCAGCGCCACACACCTGGAGCATGTCAGACCCATGTTCAAGCTGGCCTGGACCCCGTTCCTAGCAGCCTTCAGTGTGGGCCTCCAGGACTGTGATGACACTGAGGTGGCTTTTCTCTGTCTGGAGGGAATACGCTTTGCCATCCGGATAGCCTGCATCTTTACCATACAGGTAATCTAGCTAGCACGCTAACATTGTATGTGTTCAAATGGTGTGTTTCCCAAACATTATTGTAATGTATTTATTACGTTTATTTGGCAGGGACAATGTACCACAGCACATACGTCCCAGAGTAGCTGACAGCTAATTTCCATCTGCAGTCCCCGGCAGCTGAACATATAAACATGACGACATTATGTACAAACAGACATTTAAACCCATTGATCTGGACATACAGTCACTTTACAACACAGAAATCAACACATTTCACATACGTCATATAAACAACATTGCTGTGGGACCTGATAATATTTGTAAAGCACCTATTCAAATGATTAAAATTACACATAGCCCAGTTATTACACCTATTTAGATTATACGTGTGTGTCTTAGTGTGTCTCGGCATGATCTAAAACCTTATGGAGAGAGTAATGCAGTACTGTCTCTCTCTCTCTCTCTCACACACACACAGCTGGAACGGGATGCGTATGTGCAGGCCCTGGCGCGGTTCACCCTGCTCACAGCCAGCTCTGGCATCACTGAGATGAAGCAGAAGAACATCGACACCATCAAGACCCTCATCACCGTCGCCCACACAGACGGAAACTACCTGGGCAACTCCTGGCACGAGGTCTGAACCCGCTGCCCACATTTCATCTCATTTTTCAGTCTAGTAATCATATTAGCTGCTATAGTATCACTGTCAGTATTGCTGTTCTAAGCTATATTGCATAATTTTGTCTCCATTTTGTTTATTTTGATATGGAATCTATGTGATAAATATGTTTCTCTGTCAACTAATTAAGAGTGATGAATAGATATATAAATATATCTGTGAAAATGAATGAATAACTAAGGGAATGTATGGGTGCCTATGTCCCCCACCACCCTACAGTCGTGGTCAAAGGTTTTGAGAATGACACAAGCATTGGTCTTCACAAAGTTTGCTGCTTCAGTGTTTTTAGATATTTTTGTCAGATGTTACTATGGTATACTGAAGTATAATTACAAGCATTCCATAACTGTCAAAGGCTTTTATTGACAATTACATTAAGTTTATGCAAAGAGTCAATATTTGCAGTGTTGACCCTTCTTTTTCAAGACCTCTGCAATCCGCCCTGGCATGCTGTCAATTAACTTCTGGGCCACATCCTGACTGATGGCAGCCCATTCTTGCATAATCAATGCTTGGAGTTTGTCAGAATTTGTGGGGTTTTGTTTGTCCACCGCCTCTTGAGGATTGACTACAAATTCTCAATGGGATTAAGGTCTGGGGAGTTTCCTGGCCATGGACCCAAAATGTCGATGTTTTGTTCCCCGAGCCACTTAGTTATCACTTTTGCCTTATGGCAAGGTGCTCCATCATGCTGGAAAAGGCATTGTTTGTCACCAAACTGTTCTTGGATGGTTGGGAGAAGTTGCTCTCGGAGGATGTGTTGCCATTCTTTATTCATGGATGTGTTCTTAGGCAAAATTGTGAGTGAGCCCACTCCCTTGGCTGAGAAGCAACCCCACACATGAATGGTCTCAGGATGCTTTACTGTTGGCATGACACAGGACTGATGGTAGCGCTCACCTTGTCTTCTCCGGACAAGCTTTTTTCCGGATGCCCCAAACAATTGGAAAGGGGATTCATCAGAGAAAATGACTTTACCCCAGTCCTCATCAGTCCAATCCCTGTACCTTTTGCAGAATATCAGTCTGTCCCTGATGTTTTTCCTGGAGAAAAATGGCTTCCTTGCTGCCCTTCTTGACACCATCCTCCAAAAGTCTTCGCCTCACTGTGCGTGCAGATGCACTCACACCTGCCTGCTGCCATTCCTGAGCAAGCTCTGCACTGGTGGTGCCCCGATCCCGCAGCTGAATCAACTTTAGGAGACGGTCCTGGCGCTTGCTGGACTTTCTTGGGCGCCCTGAAGCCTTCTTCACAACAATTGAACCTCTCTCCTTGAAGTTCTTGATGATCCGATAAATGGTTGATTTAGGCGCAATCTTACTAGCAGCAATATCCTTGCCTGTGAAGCCCTTTTTGTGCAAAGCAATGATGACGGCACGTGTTTCCTTGCAAGTAATCATGGTTAACAGAGGAAGAACAATGATTTCAAGCACCACCCTCCTTTTAAAGCTTCCAGTCTGTTATTCTAACTCAATCAGCATGACAGAGTGATCTCCAGCCTTGTCCTCGTCAACACTCTCACCTGTGTTAACGAGAGAATCACTGACATGATGTCAGCTGGTCCTTTTGTGGCAGGGCTGAAATGCAGTGGAAATGTTTTTTGGGGATTAAGTTCATTTTCATGGCAAAGAGGGACTTTGCAATTAATTGGAATTCATCTGATCACTCTTCATAACATTCTGGAGTATATGCAAATTGCCATCATAAAAACTGAGGCAGCAGACTTTGTGAAAATTAATATTTGTGTCATTCTCAAAACTTTTGACCACAACTGTACAGATAATGAAGTGTATCAGTCAGTTGGAGCTGGCCCAGCTGATCGGGACGGGGGTGAAGGCCAGGTACATCTCAGGGACGGTTCGGGGGAAAGAGGGCTTCATCACCAGCACCAAGGAGCAGAGCAACGACGAATACCTGGGCCTGGGTCAGTGCTTATCCCTTTAACGCATGTTTTGGTTATAAACTGGTGAAATAAATGGTAGTTAACAAGCAGGTGATGTGCTTGACTCAATAACATGCTTGGTAACATGCTTGACTCTGGAGATGCTTGGTAATATGCTTGACTCTGGAGATGCTTGGTAACATGCTTGACTCTGGAGATGCTTGGTAACATGCTTGACTCTGGAGATGCTTGGTAATATGCTTGACTCTGGAGATGCTTGGTAACATGCTTGACTCTGGAGATGCTTGGTAACATGCTTGGTAATATGCTTGACTCTGGATATGCTTGGTAATATGCTTGACTCTGGAGATGCTTGGTAATATGCTTGACTCTGGAGATGCTTGGTAATATGCTTGACTCTGGAGATGCTTGGTAATATGCTTGACTCTGGAGATGCTTGGTAATATGCTTGACTCTGGAGATGCTTGGTAACATGCTTGACTCTGGAGATGCTTGGTAACATGCTTGACTCTGGAGATGCTTGGTAATATGCTTGACTCTGGAGATGCTTGGTAATATGCTTGACTCTGGAGATGCTTGGTAACATGCTTGACTCTGGAGATGCTTGGTAACATGCTTGACTCTGGAGATGCTTGGTAATATGCTTGACTCTGGAGATGCTTGGTAACATGCTTGACTCTGGAGATGCTTGGTAACATGCTTGGTAATATGCTTGACTCTGGATATGCTTGGTAATATGCTTGACTCTGGAGATGCTTGGTAATATGCTTGACTCTGGAGATGCTTGGTAATATGCTTGACTCTGGAGATGCTTGGTAATATGCTTGACTCTGGAGATGCTTGGTAATATGCTTGACTCTGGAGATGCTTGGTAACATGCTTGACTCTGGAGATGCTTGGTAACATGCTTGACTCTGGAGATGCTTGGTAATATGCTTGACTCTGGAGATGCTTGGTAATATGCTTGACTCTGGAGATGCTTGGTAACATGCTTGACTCTGGAGATGCTTGGTAACATGCTTGACTCTGGAGATGCTTGGTAATATGCTTGACTCTGGAGATGCTTGGTAATATGCTTGACTCTGGAGATGCTTGGTAATATGCTTGACTCTGGAGATGCTTGGTAACATGCTTGACTCTGGAGATGCTTGGGAATATGCTTGATGCTGGGGATGTGACTGACTGTCCTGTGGTCCACAGCAGGTGGGACAGTAGACCGGAAGCAGATCCTCAGTATCCAGGAGTCCATAGGAGAAACCAGCTCCCAGAGTGTGGTGGTGGCTGTGGACAGGTAGTGTACTGTAGTGGTCTCTTATAGATCCTGATGTATTACCATTGACTGGTTTGGGGTCTTAACTCTGCTATTGTTCTATCATTTGAATGAATGTACTGTAAATGTTTTAAACATGATTGATTAAGATTGCACTTAACGAGCTGTATAAGGCCATAAGTAAACAGGAAAACGCTCATCCAGAGGCAGCACTCCTAGTGGCCGGGGACTTTAATGCAGGGAAACTTAAATCCGTTCTACCTAATTTCTACCAGCATGTTAAATGTGCAACCAGAGGAAAAAAAACTCTAGACCACCTTTACTCCACACACAGAGACATACAAAGCATACAAAGCTCTCCCTCGCCCTCCATTTGGCAAATCTGACCATAACTCTATCCTCCTGATTCCTGCTTATAAGCAAAAACTAATGCAGGAAGCACCAGTGACTCGGATAATAAAAAAGTGGTCAGATGACGCAGATGCTAAGCTACAGGACTGTTTTGCTAGCACAGACTGGAACATGTTCCGGGATTCTTCAGATAGCATTGAGGAGTACACCACATCAGTCACTGGCTTCATCAATAAGTGCATTGATGACGTCGTCCCCACAGTGACCGTACGTACATACCCCATCCAGAAGCCATGGATTACAGGCAACAACCGCGCTGAGCTAAAGGGTAGAGCTGCCGCTTTCAAGGAGCGGGACTCTAACCCGGACGCTTATAAGAAATCCCGCTATGCCCTCCGACGAACCATCAAACAGGCAAAGAGTCAATACAGGACTAAGATTGAATCATACTACACCGGCTCTGACGCTCGTCGGATGTGGCAGGGCTTGAAAACTATTACAGACTACAAAGGGAAGCACAGCCGTGAGCTGCCCAGTGACACAAGCCTACCAGGCGAGCTAAACCACTTCTTTGCTCGCTTCGAGGCAAGCAACACTGAAGCATGCATGAGAGCACCAGCTGTTCTGGATGACTATGTGGTCACGCTCTCCGTAGCTGATGTGAGTAAGACTGTTAAGCAGGTCAACATTCACAAGGCTGCAGGGCCAGACGGATTACCAGGACGTGTACTCCGAGCATGTGCTGACCAACTGGCAAGTATCTTCACTGACATTTTCAACATGTCCCTGACTGAGTCTGTAATACCAACATGTTTCAAGCAGACCACCATAGTCCCCGTGCCCAAGGACACTAAGATAACCTGCCTAAATGACTACCGACCCGTAGCACTGATGTCTGTAGCCATGAAGAGCTTTGAAAGGCTGGTCATGGCTCACATCAACACCATTATCCCACATTAACACCATTATCCCAGAAACCCTAGACCCACTCCAATTTGCATACCGCCCCAACAGATCCACAGATGATGCAATCTCTATTGCACTCCACACTGCCCTTTCCCACCTGGACAAGAGGAACACCTTCCTGTAGTGGAACAGGTTGAGAGCTTCAAGTTCCTTGGTGTCCACATCACCAACGAACTATCATGGTCCAAACACACCAAGACAGTCGTGAAGAGGGCACGACAAAGCCTATTCCCCCTCAGGAGACTGAAAAGATTTGGCATGGGTCCTCAGATCCTCAAAAAGTTCTACAGCTGCACCATCGAGAGCATCCTGACTGGTTGCATCACCGCCTGGTATGGCAACTGCTCGGCCTCCGACCTCAAGGCACTACAGAGGGTAGTGCATACGGCCCAGTACATCACTGGGGCCAAGCTTCCTGCCATCCAGGACCTCTATGTCAGGCGTTGTCAGAGGAAGGACCTCAAAATTGTCAAAGACTCCAGGCACCCTAGTCATAGACTGTTCTCTCTGCTACCGCACGGCAAGCGGTACCGGAGCGCCAAGTCTAGGTCCAAAATGCTTCTCAACAGCTTCTACCCCCAAGCCATAAGACTCCTGAACAGCTAATCATGGCTACCCAGACTATTTGCACTGCCCCACCACCCCCACCCCATCTTTTTACGCTGCTGCTACTCTGTTAATTATTTATGCATAGTCACTTTAACTCTACCCACATGTACATATTACCTCAACTACCTCAACTAGCCGGTGCCCCCGCACATTGACTCTGCACCGGTACCCCCCTGTATATAGCCTCCCTACTGTTATTTTATTTAACTTCTGCTCTTTTTTTCTCCACTTTTTTGTTGTTGTTTTATTTTACTTTTGTATAAAAAAAAGAAATGCATTGTTGGTTAAGGGCTGTAAGTAAGCATTTCACAGTGATGTCTACACCTGTTGTATTCGGCGCATGCGGCAAATACAATTTGATTTGATTTGATTCTGTTCTTGCAGAATATTCACAGGTTCTACCAGACTGGATGGTAATGCAATTGGTGAGTGTTCTAAATCGGAACTGAATTCAATGACAGTATCTGATTACATCCTTATCCGATGAGGATGTATTGGCATTGTGCCATGGTGGTCCCGATCGTTGACTAACGCTGGTTTCTCTGTGTTCTCAGTGGACTTTGTGCGCTGGTTGTGTGCTGTGTCTATGGATGAGCTGGCCTCGCCCACACACCCCCGCATGTTCAGCCTGCAGAAGATAGTGGAGATCTCCTACTACAACATGGGACGTATCAGACTGCAGTGGTCCAGGATCTGGGAGGTCATTGGAGACCACTTCAACAAGGTGGACATCATGGGATTTATTTCACTGCTTAAAGCAGGGGTACACAACTCTGGTTGTCAGGGTCTGCTGTTTTTCTTTTCTCTGCATTAATTGATCAATTCATGTTGTTGTTGGCTAGAGCAGTGTTTCCCAACTCCAGTCCTCCAGAACCCCCTAACAGAACACATTTTTATTGTATCCCCGGACAAGCACACCTGATTCAACTTGTCAACTGATCATCAAGCCCTAAATGAGTTGAATGAGGCGTGCTTGTCCAGGGCTACAATGAAAATGTGTACAGTTGGGGGTACTGGAGGGCCAGGGTTGGGCCACTGGGCTTGAGAGTCCACACACCTTAAGCAGGTGTTAATCAGTCTTTGTAACATTGCCCTCAGGAACACCTGGCTTAAAAAATCAAATCTAAAGGCTTTAGTATTTCACTGATTTCTGCTCCGTTTCTCGAGTGGAGCATGTCTTATTTAGCAGGGCATGTTTTTGAGTGGGGTCTAGCTTATCAGGGAGGACAGAAGTGTTAAAATAGGCTATTACCCTTACATAAAAAGATTGCAGTTTTGAAACTGCAGTAAAAGTGCTGTAACTGCAGTCAACTATGGTATTTTGGACGCAGTAATTGCAGTAAATAAAACAGTGTTATTTTGGCATCAGTATTTGCAGCATACTGCACTCTAACTGCAATCTTTTTTCATAAGGGAAATATTAGAGATGGGCGGAGATTGTAAATGTTACAGAGGATGTTCAATGTTAGTGAGTGGGGTAGAGATATTAAACTTCTCTCTGTCTATCTGTTCAGGTTGGATGCAACCCCAATGAGGACGTGGCTATCTTTGCTTTGGATTCTCTCCGGCAGCTGTCCATGAAGTTTCTAGAGAAGGGAGAGCTGGCAAACTTCAGATTCCAGAAGGACTTTCTGAGGCCTTTCGAGCACATCATGAAAAAGAACAGGTAAAGAGGATGTTGCCTTAAACTTTATTCCTGATTTGAATCCTGTGAGTGTGTTTGTGTGTACGTGTGTTAAGCATAATTGCATGAATGTGCTTGTGGTTGTGCTTGCTTGCTTAGGTACGTGCAGGGGCGCAACATTCACTGGGGAAGGGGGGATATTGCATTTTTCTCCTCCCCAGTTTTATCAGTTGTAATGTGATATAAAACCAGCCAACGGTGTGCTTTAGGACCATGTGGCCGCCTCCGAGCGGTCGGGTAGGCTGTTTGGAGTGTTTATCCGACTGGATACATTTATTTATTTATAATTATGTCCCCCCCACTTCTAAAACCAAAGTTGCGCCCCTGGGTACACGTATGGTGGTATATGTACACACAAGCTGGTTGCCTAGGCGCTTGGCTGTGGTAGTCTGGCCTCACAAGGTCTGTATTGTGTTGCACCTCTGTGGTTCACATTTCAGCACCTATCTCGCTTAGCGCTGCAGTCAGCCAGTCTCCCTGTACTCCCTTATGGAAAAAACACATGAATTTCACATGTGAACACGTGAAGTGTTCCAAACACAACATGTTTGTGATCACATGTGAAATTAATGTGATAGCATGTGACATGTAAAGCAACATGTGATAACATGACACTACACATGTGATCACATGTGAAGTGTTCCAAAAACGGGAAATCATGTGATTTGAGCACTAGAATAGCACTCTGGCAAGCTGTGACAGATACAGTTGATTCAAATTGGAGGACTCAATCTGTTTTCATTGACGTGAAGGAGAACTACCAGTCCCAAATCCAACCACTGGCTTACTGTGAGAAGAGTGTTACAGCTCAGAGGAAATGGCAGGGAGCCACGTAAAGCCATGGACGCCCCGCGGTGCTATGTGTTCATTAGACTCAGCCTGTGTGTTTGTATAGCATGTTTGTGAGTGTACTTTTGTGCAGAGGCTGGTCCTCTCTCATTCTTCAAAGCACTGAAAAAATTGGCCAGCTGTTCGCTATGACAACAGTCACCGTCGGAAACCAGCATGTCACAACATCCGAAAGGGAAGAATGAGACTGCCTGAATAAAGGGCTGTAGCATTGATGATCCTCCTCATAGACCAACTTTCTTTCACATACAGTATAACCCATATGTCCTCCTCCTGCTCCTCCAGATCTCCAACAATCAGGGACATGGTGGTGCGCTGTATAGCCCAGATGGTCAACTCACAGGCGGGAAACATCCGGTCGGGCTGGAAGAACATCTTCTCAGTGTTCCACCTGGCTGCCTCGGACCAGGACGAGAGCATCGTAGAGCTAGCATTCCAGACCACAGGGCACATCTCCAGTGAGTTACTGAGACAAACACACACACACACCTCGGGCTAAGAACTGATCTTTGATATCTGATCTGTATTATCTCTATCTTTTAAGATTTTATTTTCAATATGATGGTTTCAGTATTAGATTAATATTGAATCATCAATTTGAGGTTTAGTTTAGTATTTTTGATGACAGGGCCATGGAATGTAATTCTGATTGACAGATCAGTTAACTTTAGTCATCAGATTTCAATTTGATCCATTTCCTCTGATCTTCTTACATTTTAGTCATTTAGCAGACTCTCTTATCCAGAGCGACTTAGTTTTTTCTTCTCTTCTCTCAGCGAATGTATTTGAGAAGCACTTCCCAGCCACCATAGACTCCTTCCAGGATGCAGTCAAGTGTCTATCTGAGTTCGCCTGCAACGCCTCCTTCCCCGACACCAGCATGGAGGCCATCCGCCTCATCCGACACTGCGCCAAATACGTCTCTGACAGGCCCCAGGTCAGTTACAAACACACCCTGGACTGGGTTTATTACCAGGTCTCATAGTTAAGAGCTGAACCCAAATCAGTCATCGCTGAACATCAAATGGTACTGCCCACAGTTGTTCATGTTAGACCATGACTGGTCCCCAAACATTCATATTTTTCTTGTGACTGGTGCTTACTGCCAGTGCTTTTCCTCAAGGTCTCGTCCCTGTACTCTCCAGCCCCACTGCCTGCTTTCTATTTGTTTGTGTGGGGGTGGATGAGAGGAGGGGGTTAGGTGTGTGTGTGTGTGTGTGTGTGTGGCGCGAGATGAGTGGCCGCATGGGCAGCAGGGCAAATTCAGGGAAAGCTTCCAGTGAACCGTACATACGGCTTAGACCGTTAAAATGTTAGTTTGTTGGCGCTTGTCCGTGTATCACACATCAGGACATGGTGGTAAACGATCCTGTTTTCTCTCTGGCAGGCGTTCAAAGACTACACCAGCGATGACATGAATGTAGCCCCAGAGGACCGGGTGTGGGTGAGGGGGTGGTTCCCCATCCTCTTTGAGCTGTCCTGCATCATCAACAGGTGTAAACTGGACGTCAGGACCAGGTGAGAAGAGTTTCAGTCCTGTGCCATCCTAGATGGGAATATTAAGTCTGAACTGATGGTTTGGGTGTACTGTTCAGTAAAAGTGTGTGTGTGTGTCAGGGGTCTGACGGTGATGTTTGAGGTGATGAAGACCTATGGACACACCTTCGAGAAACACTGGTGGCAGGATCTGTTCAGAATCGTCTTCAGGATCTTTGACAACATGAAGCTACCTGAGCAACAAACTGAGGCAAGTTTCCACATCCCAAACACCCATTCACCAAAGACCCAGCTTTATCTCACGTGTAACCAACGCCTATTTCTATATGTACACCATTGGTTCCACAATTTACAGCACCAATCCATGTGTTCAACTAGTATCCAGTACCAACTGCTACAATGACTAGATGATGCCCAGAGGCACTGGTGTAACCGTGGTAACCCTTCTGTGTTGTTTTGGTCTGCCAGAAAGCAGAGTGGATGACGACGACCTGTAACCACGCACTTTACGCCATCTCTGACGTGTTCACGCAGTACTTTGAGTCGCTCAGTGACGTCCTGCTGGATGACATCCTGGCCCAGCTGTACTGGTGTGTTCAGCAAGGTGAGGAATGACAGCCACCTTCAGTCCTAGGCTTATACTGAGTACACCTCAATCCAGTGGAGGCTGCCGAGGGGAGGACGGCTCATAATAATGTCTGGAACGGAGCAAATGGAATGGCATCAAACACCTGGAAACCATGTGTTTTGTGTATTTGATACCATTCCACTGATTCCGCTCCATTCATTACCATGAGCCCGTCCTCCCCAATTAAGGTGCCACCAACCTTCTGTGCCTCAATCCCTCTTATGCATATTTCCTATTTTTTCTTTAAGGAGTGGGGCATTTTTTGGTTTATTGGATAGGACGGAGGTAGAGAGGATAGAGGAGTGTAGTGAAATAGCAGTAGGATGGATTGGAACCCATGTTGCAGCAGAATATGTGATCCAGAGGCTTATGGACTGCTAAACCACCGTAGCACACTTCCTCTTATTTTCAATCCCCTCTCTGCTCCCGTTCTCCTCCTCTCTCCACATTAATAGACTCTTCTTTCTCTCTCCCTCACTTATTCTCTCCTCTCTCTCTTCTTCCCTCCTCTCCCTCTCGGCCTAGATAATGAGCAGTTGGCCCGGTCAGGCACAAACTGTCTGGAGAATGTGGTCATCCTGAATGGAGAGAAGTTTACTCCGGAGACCTGGGACAAGACCTGTAACTGCATGCTGGACATCTTCAAGACCACCATCCCACACGCGTAAGCTACTGATGCAGGCTTTATTCATATCGCTGAGATTCAGCTGTGAATATTGTCCGTGATGATTGTGTTATTGCTGACCATAGTGATGTAAACATGGAGCGCACTGAGATCATATGAAGAAACATCCAATAAGAAGGGATGGGAGAGGAGGTATTGAATGGACCTGGTCACTTCTGCCATTGTTTAGTTAATAGAGTGATATCTGACTGTCTGTGTATGGTATAACACTGTCATGCTGTGTAGAAGTAGAGTAACACTGTCCTGTCCCATATTGTTCCTCTGTCAGGCTGTTGACATGGAGACCGGCAGGAGCAGAGGGAGATCCCATGTCACCACAGGACGTATCAGACAAACAGCTGGTATGGTTCAAACCCTGACTGTACTGTAGGTCTTCCATTCAGTCTGCTATCTTATGCCTGATTAGACCGTACAACAACATGACCCAGAACCATGCAGACAAAATAACTTCTCCCCATGTGCCCTCAGGACTCAATTTCCCAGAAGTCAGTGGACATCCAGTCCCATTCCGAAGACCCGCATTCCATCAACAGTGCAGAGAGGGTTGCCATGGAGACCCGGCGGCAGAGTCAGTACAGCGTAGGCATGTATGAGGACGGCCCCAGAAACAGGACCCCAACAAGTTACTGTCTCTCTCACTTTTACCACTTTTACGCCTTGTACCACTTGAGTGTTTTTCAACCTTATACTCATTGTGTGTGTGTGTGTGTGTGTGTGTGTGTGTGTGTGCACGCTCGTGTGTGTGTTCCACAGAGATCCAGGAGCAGAGGTTATTTTCAGCCCTGCTCATTAAGTGTGTGGTGCAGTTGGAGCTGATCCAGACCATAGACAACATGGTCTTCTTCCCTGCAACCAGTAGGAAGGAGGATGCTGAGAACCTGGCTGCTGCACAGGTAACGTCTCACTCCCACCCCTACGTGGAGGATGAGATTTATCACTGGTTCAGAACTTTGGGGAAGGACACATTTAATTTTTAGTAGTTTGGCTGGATGGACTGATCATTGAAAATATTAAATGTATCTACTGCAGCGTTTCCCAAACTCGGTCCCAAGGGGTGCACGTTTAGGTTGTTGTCCTAGCACTACACAGCTGATTCAAATAATGAACTAATCATCAAGCTTTGATTATTTGAATCGTGTTAGGGCAAAAACCAAAACGTGCAGCCCTTGGGGTCCCCAGGACCAAGTTTGGGAAATGCTGATCTACTGTATGTTCTTATTATAGTAGATGTTAGGGAAGGAGGAAAGCATTATCATTGACAACAAAGATGTGAGAAGGCTCTGTATGTGTGTGTGTTGGTCCTCTCCAGAGAGATGCTCTGGACACAGCAGATGTACTTGTGGAGACCCAGGACCAGGGAATGTACCGCTACCTGACCTCAGAACAGCTGTTCAAGCTGCTAGACTGCCTGCTGGAGTCCCACCGCTTCGCCAAAGCCTTCAACGCCAACAATGAGCAGAGGACCACTCTCTGGAAGGCAGGTGGGTCACTACACCAGAACAGAGGCGGCTATACCAGCGTCCATCTGTGGCTCTGCAGTGCACCACCCAAGGAATCTGCTTGAATGACATGATGTAGAAGAGTGAAGTTATGAGTCTCAAATGGAACTCTTTGAACAATTGGAACAATGGCCCCCGTTTGTACTCCCTAATGTTGATTGGCCTCTCTGTGGCTGTAACGGGCAGTAACCTTTCTCTTTCTCTCTCTCTCTCTCTGTCTCTCTGTCTCTCTGTCTCTCTGTCTCTGTGTCTGTCTGTTCCAGGTTTTAAAGGGAAGTCGAAGCCCAATCTGCTGAAGCAGGAGACCAGCAGTCTGGCGTGTGGCCTGAGGATCCTGTTCCGGATGTACGCTGACGACAGCCGTCAGACTGCCTCGGAGGAGGTCCAGAGACGGCTGCTCAAGTAAGGAAGGACCGCCACGCCCCACCACCATATCACTGAATGGAGGCTGTCAAACTATACAAATGCCCTCTGCAGTTCTGTTCTGCTGCTTCCTGTTGTGTTCTGCTCCTTTCACCATGTCACGACAATCCCTAATCATCCTCTCACTGCACACACAACCCTGTAATGGTAGTCAATGGTAGTCACATATGTCTGAAGGATGCCCAGAATGTGCTCTCGATTTTCACAAAATATTTTATAACTAATTTGCTGCTTTGTTGTGGATGGAACTCTCTGCAAACGTTACTTTTATTGAAATCCTATAAATGGAACATCTGGATTTAAGAACCAGGCAGGCAGCAATCTACCAGAACAAACAACTTTCATTATTTTTCATGAAGGGGAGCAAGGGCATGTCAGACGCCTTCTATTTCTGAAGGGCTGCTGGGAGAGGGCAGGGTTTCATCAGTCCATGTAATTAGAGGGGAGCAGGATTTATTGGGGACACACACACACACACTTCTCGATACGACACCGGTGATCTGTCCTGACCCTGATCACCGCTGTCTGAGAGACTGAGACAGTCACGCCTCTGTTTATGCCAACTAGGGAATAGAGGAGTCACAGTCGCTGACGCAAAATGTAATTATCCACCAAAGCGGGAGGGGAATCAAAATAAATTGGTCCTGAAAGAGAATGATTGAGTCAGATTGTGTTGATGTCGCTGTATCGCCAACAGTCGATGACTCCCACTCTCTCCACTCATTTAGAGCGCCCGTCTAAATGTGACAGATATCTGAAATGGTCTGGAATGGATAGTGGGTATTGTATATGGATCCACAAACAGACAGGATGCCGCTGTTATTACTGAGTCAACACAGTTGTCATCGCCTTGTCTCTAATTAGAGTATCACAAAGTAGCTATCATCTTGTCTCTTTCAGATTTACTTTGTATTGAAGGCAGTGTCTAGGTTAGCAGAAAACTCTTAGGTTGTCGGTCTCTATGTGCATTTGTGTGTGTGTGTGTGAGAGAGAGAACTGAATTGCACTGTCATAAAGATGTGCAACAAACTCACACACACCACACAAGCATAGCATAGCATGCTAGAAGAGAGGGCAGCAGTTATGCAGGGTTGATTATGGCAGTGTTCTTAAGAGAACTAAGCAGATTTGGGAGGTGATTAGGTCATGGAGAGTAGGGGAACTGTGAAGATGTAAAGAGAGGAGGTGATGGGGAGGGATGAAGGGCTGGTAGATGGCGGTTCTGAGGAAAGGTCCAGGGTGAGGGCTAGAGGGCAATGCTGAGGTCACGGCTGCTCCTCTCCCTGTGGCTGGTCAACTCGGCAAATCATTTCATGTTGGCAGTGAAATTAGTCTTGGTGCTAATTAATTAGTGATCACATCTTAATTCTGTGTCACTGAACAGTTTTCATATGGCTAATGAGTCACTTTATCATGATATCTCCCTTTTTCCCTCTAGTGTGTGCAGTGAGGCAGTAGCCTACTTCCTGACTCTAACATCAGAGAGCCACAGAGAATCCTGGACCAACCTGCTCCTCCTCTTCCTCACCAAGGTCCTGAAGATCAGTGACGACAGGGTAAGGATCTCAACCATTAACAACATTGACAGGCCATTGATTTGGTCAAGTCATTGTCAGTGACATGTTCAAGGAGCCCTAACCCCGTCTTCGTATGGATATCAATCTGTATGAAGATGTTTTATGTCTCTCTTTTGGTCCCCAGTTCAAGGCCCATGCGTCCAGGTACTACCCTCTGCTGTGTGAGATCATGCAGGTTGATCTTATCCCAGAACTGCGGTCCGTACTGCGGAAGTTCTACCTACGCATCGGGTTCGTGTTCCAGATCGCCCAGCTACCTGACACATCCCAGCCAGAACAGGAACCAGAACCAGGGCTTGAAGTGGAGGTGGAGAGAGGGAAGGTGGCTGGAGAGCAAGCCCAGTGATGTTGCACTTGTAGCGGGCTGGCACCGAGACCTCTGTATAAGGAAGCCTGGAACTCTGGAAGTCCTCCTCCCCTCTTGCCTTGGGTTTGTCTACAAACCATTTAGGACTATGGTCTCCCATCCCCCAGGGTACTACGAGGGGTGCATCTGACCAGACTTCACCCCCTCTGGATTTGGCAGTTACCCAGAATCCCCCACTAACAGTACAGGAAACTTCCAGGGATCTCTACTGTGAACCTGACTGGTCATGTGGCAGGAAATGACCCCTCTCTCATTTCAGAGTAGGTTGAAGTTGCCCCTAGAAGTTGATCGAAGGCCAGTTTTTGCATCCCCTTATGGTTAAGGTTAGGATATTGGGAGGTCAAGCTGATCTTAGATCCTATGGGCAACTTCTACCCGAAGCCCCTCATATCACTGGAAGAATGGCTTGGCATTGTATGAAGATCTGATTCTCCAATTATACTGACGACTGCAGAATAACTGTGATTATACAATTAGCCTACCCACCTTTGACTCAGAAGAGTCAAATATATTTCAAAAGGTACTGCTTCTTGAAATGACTGTATCCTTAAAAGCTACTCTTGAGAATGAAATGGCTACAATGCAAATTACGAATATTCAGTAATATGAAACATGACATTTCTTACTCAATAATAATTCTGATATTTTCCTGGCTGCACCACTGATGGCTAACGTTAGCACCAATAGCCCTGTGGATGAAAAATGAACTACAGAAATGCCGCTTTGTAATGTAATCTCATAACACTGGATTTTATTAGGTTTTATTTTTCTCTGGATTCTGCTGCACTTGATTTCTTTACTGAATGCACTCGATTTCTGCTTTTGTGATTATTTATTTTGACTGAACCATCTGTCCTGCAGTTTGTCCTATGTGAGATTTGTAATTGAACGACGACGCGACAAAGTTAAGGGTTAAATTATTCCATTTGCTATGTTCTGAGACTAACTGATAGTCGATAACTGGGGCTCCTCCTAAAACTGGAAAAAAAGAGAGCAACTAGGGGGCCCTGTTCAGGAGGTTCCAACGTTCAGATAGAAATGTATTGTGTAGATATGATTCTGTCATGTACTACAATGAATTAATAGATCTATATACAACATTTCTATCTGCAATGCTTCTGAATAGGCCCCTGGTGTGCGCTGCTTCTGAATCACTGGTCTGTTTCCATGTTTCAAGTTAGTTTTCACTCTGTGTACAAATTTGAATAAATTAATAATATATTTAATTTCCTTTTTCTTTCGTTTGGGGACATGCTGTATGTATAGAGTAAATGAAGAATAATGTTAACTGTGCTTTAAAAGAAGACTTGTGGATGGGATGCAATCCTGGCTCACGGATGTAGAAAACAAAATGTATATGGTACAGCAATGTAAAGTTTTCTATGTTGAAAAAAGATTTCTGTACAAGTTCCTGTACAAAACTGGTCATCATCCGACATTTTAATCAGGTTATAAGTCAATAAAGTTTTTGAACTTGATCTGTTTGGCCATTTTGATTTGATTGGACTATATGGGTCGTTCCACCAATTCCATGCCTTTTTGAGAAGTGTAACTTGGTCCCCCCCCCCAAAAAAAAAAAAAAATCCACCAAATGTTTACATTCTGTCAGAGGACATGTTCAACTTCATAAAAAAAGTGTTCTCATCTCAAGGTTAAATAAAAAAGTTACAAGGGTAACTGCATATTAATTTGCTGAGTCCTGAGTGGCGCAGTGGTCTAAGGCACTGCATCGCAGTGCTAACTGTGCCACTAGAGATCCTGGTTCGAATCCAGGCTCTGTCGCAGCCGGCCGCGACCGGGAGACTCATGGGCACAATTGGCCCAGCGTCGTCCAGGGTAGGGGAGGGAATGGCCAGCAGGGATGTAGCTCAGTTGATAGAGCATGGCGTTTGCAATGCCAGGGTTGTGGGTTCGATTCCCACGGGGGGCCAGTATAAAAATATATATATATATATATATGTATTCACTAACTGTAAGTCGCTCTGGATAAGAGCGTCTGCTAAATGACTAAAAAAATAAAAAAATAAAAAATATTAAGTGCCAAATAAAGTAACAGGGTTGATTTCATCTTCAAACTGGCATTCTCAATGATTTTAAATGCTTTATCCATGTGTGGTTGTATTGTTTTAAATTGTCTAATCTTAATCAGCCATAAATCCCCTCGTGACCAGGGGAATGGAATCTTGTGTACAACAGGGAGTGGCAATTGAATGCAAGCTTCACAAAAACATGAACTTGCTAAAACATTTCTAGCCTGTCTATGGGTAACAGGGTTGATGAGTTATGCGTGACCCGCTCAGTTTTCTACCACAAAACACCAGAAAATAGTAAAAAGAGTCTTAACCAGCTTTTACACTATGATTTGACTAGATGTTCAATGTCGCTTTTGAAAACAATAGTTTCACCATATTAAAACAAGAGTTCGGTTCACGTAATAGGGTTGACCTTAAAATGAGGGACAGATGTATGATGGAGAAATCTTGGGATTAAGTGGGTTAATCTTCCTAGAAGTGACATAGGGTTGATGGAGGGACATGTCAATATGCTGAATTTATTACAGATTTATTGAATTCTCCATGTTGTCTATATTAAAGGGCACTTGATTTAATATAACAGGCTTTTAAAATTCAATATTGCTGCACAATTTCTACTTATACACTTGAAGTCGGAAGTTTACATTCACTTAGGTTGGAGTCATTAAAACTAGTTTCTGGTTAACAAACTATAGTTTTGGCAAGTCGGTTAGGACATCTACTTTGTGCATGACAAGTAATTTTTCCAACAATTGTTTACAGACAGATTATTTCACTTATAATTAACTGTATCACAATTCCAGTGGGTCAGAAGTTTACATACACTAAGTTGAATGTGCCTTTAAACAGCTTAGAAAATTCCAGAAAATGTCATGGCTTTAGAAGCTTCTGCTAGGCTAATTGACATAATTTGAGTCAATTGGAGGTGTACCTGTGGATGTATTTCAAGGCCTACCTTCAAACTCAGTGCCTCTTTGCTTGACATCATGGGAAAATCAAAAGAAATCAGCCAAAAAATTGTAGACCTCCAAGTCTGGTTCATCCTTGGGAGCAATTTCCAAACACCTGAAGGTACCACGTTCATCTGTACAAACAATAAACACCATGGGACTACGCAGCCGTCATACCGCTCAGGAAGGAGACGCGTTCTGTCTCCTAGAGGTGAACGTACTTTGGTTCGAAAAGTGCAAATAAATCCCAGAACAACAGCAAAGTACCTTGTGAAGATGCTGGAGGAAACCGGTCCAAAAGTATCTATATCCACAGTAAAACAAGTTTTATATCGACAACCTGAAAGGCCACTCAGCAAGGAAGAAGCCGCTGCTCCAAAACCACCATAAAAAAGCCAGACTACAGTTTGCAACTGCACATGGGGACAAAGATTGTACTTTTTGGAGAAATGTCCTCTGGTCTGATGAAACAAAAATAGAACTGTTTGGCCATAATGACCATCGTTATGTTTGGAGGAAAAAGGGGAATGCTTGCAAGCCGAAGAACACCATCCCAACCGTGAAGCACGGGGGTGGCAGCATCATGCTGTGGGGGTGCTTTGCTGAGGGAGGGACTGGTGCACTTCACAAAATTGATGGCATCATGAGGAAGGAAAATTGTGGTTATATTGAAGCAACATCTCAAGACATCAGTGGGTCTTCCAAATGGACAATGACCCCAAGCATACTTCCAAAGTTGTGGCAAAATGGCTTAAGGACAACAAAGTCAAGGTATTGGAGTGGCCATCACAAAGCCCTGACCTCAATCCTATAGAACATTTGTGGGCAGAACTGAAAAAGCGTGTGCGAGCAAGGAGGCCTACAAACCTGACTCAGTTACACCAGCTCTGTCAGGAGGAATGGGCCAAAATTCACCCAACTTATTGTGTAAAGCTTGTGGAAGGCTACCCGAAACATTTGACCCAAGTTAAACAATTTAAAGGCAATGCTACCAAATACTAACTGAGTGTATGCAAACTTCTGACCCACTGGGAATGTGATGAAAGAAATAAAAGCTGAAAGAAATAATTCTCTACTATTATTCTGACATTTCACATTCTTAAAATAAAGTGGTGATCCTAACTGACCTAAGACAGGGAATTGTTACTAGGATTAAATGTCAGGAATTGTGAAAAACTGAGTTTAAATGTATTTGGCTAAGGTGTATGTAAACTTCCGACTTCAACTGTAATATCAAAGGGATGCACGCAAAAGGCACTCTTCGTGGAACGACCCATATGAGTCTGCCTCAAGAGGAAAGGATTGAGCTCCAAGGACCAGCCTGGACAAAGGCAAGATTATTAAAATAATTTATTTTTAAAACCCCAAATCTTTCTATATATTATCACATCTTTACTTGATACATACAAACATTAACATCAGATTGACATTTCACGTTTTAAATATACATTCATTCTGCCAAACTACAGTCGTGGTCAAAGGTTTTGAGAATGACTAATTTTCAAAGTCTGCTGCCTCAGTTTTGATGATGCCAATTTGCATATACTCCAGAATGTCATGAAGAGTGATCAGATGAACTGCAATTAATTGCAAAGTCCCTCTTTGCCATGAAAATCAACTTAATCCCAAAAAAACATTTCCACTGCATTTTAGCCCTGCCACAAAAGGACCAGCTGACATCATGTCAGTGATTCTCTCGTTAACAGAGGTGAGAGTGTTGACGAGGACAAGGCTGGAGATCACTCTGTCATGCTGTTAGAATAACAGACTGGAAGCTTTAAAAGGAGGGTGGTGCTTGAAATCATTGTTCTTCCTCTGTTAACCATGGTTACCTGGAAGGAAACACGTGCCGTCATCATTGCTTTGCACAAAAAGGGCTTCACAAGCAAGGATATTGCTCCTAAATCAACCATTTATCGGATCATCAAGAACTTCAAGGAGAGAGGTTCAATTGTTGTGAAGAAGGCGTCAGGGCACCCAAGAAAGTGCCAGGACCGTCTCCTAAAGTTGATTCAGCTGCGGGATCGGGGCACCACCAGTGCAGAGCTTGCTCAGGAATGGCAGCAGGCAGGTGTGAGTGCATCTGCACGCACAGTGAGGCAAAGACTTTTGGAGGATGGCCTGGTGTCAAGAAGGGCAGCAAAGATGCCACTTCTCTCCAGGAAAAAGATCAGGGACAGACTGATATTCTGCAAAAGGTCCAGGGATTGGACTGCTGAGGACTGGGGTAAAGTCATTTTCTCTGATGAATCCCCTTTCCGATTGTTTGGGGCATCCAGAAAACACCTTGTCCGGAGAAGACAAGATGAGCGCTACCATCAGTCCTGTGTCATGCCAACAGTAAAGCATCCTGAGACCATTCATGTGTGGGGTTGCTTCTCAGCCAAGGGAGTGGGCTCACTCACAATTTTGCCTAAGAACACAGCCATGAATAAAGAATGGTACCAACACATCCTTGAGAGCAACTTCTCCCAACCATCCAAGAACAGTTTGGTGACGACCAATGCCTTTTCCAGCATGATGGAGCACCTTGCCATAAAGCAAAAGTGATAACCAAGTGGCTCGGGGAACAGAACATCGACATTTTGGGTCCATGGCCAGGAAACTCCCCAGACCTTAATCCCATTGAGAACTTGTGGTCGATCCTCAAGAGGCGGGTGGACAAACAAAACCCCACAAATTCTGACAAACTCCAAGCATTGATTATGCAAGAATGGGCTGCCATCAGTCAGGATGTGGCCCAGAAGTTAATTGACAGCATGCCAGGGCGGATTGCAGAGGTCTTGAAAAAGAAGGGTCAACACTGCAAATATTGACTCTTTGCATAAACGTATTGTAATTGTCAATAAAAGCCTTTGACACTTATGCAATGCTTGTAATTATACTTCAGTATACCATAGTAACATCTGACAAAAATCTCTCATTACACTGAAGCAACAAACTTTGTGAAGACCAATACTTGTGTAATTCTCAAAACTTTTGACCACGACAGTACATTCAAAAGATTAGCATAGTCACTTACATCAGCAGACCAGACCAGACCATTTACATTTAAGTAATTTAGCAGACGCTCTTATCCAGAGCGACTTACAGTTAGTGAGTGCATACATTTTTCATACTGGCCCCCTGTGGGAATCAAACCCACAACCCTGGCATTGCAAACGTCATGCTCTACCAACTGAGCTACAGGAGGCACCAGAGCCTATCCTTCAACCATACCGTAGCCCTACTCCTGTAGCGCTGAGTGGTGCAGCTCAGGACCCAGTGCTGTAATTCTTCAGTCTACTGGCTTCGCTCTGAGCAGAGCAGACACTCACTGATGCTGTCCTGCTCCTCCTCACTACATAGAGCCGTTGTAGCCGGAATACCAGTCTCTTTAGCTAGAGGATTCCCGTTTATTTCATTTTTATCACCAGCCAATGTGATCACATCACACCAGAGAAGAAGCTGTCGACATTCAAACTTCCCCAGCAGTTCATTGTGAATGCTGTAGCCTATTTCATATCCAGCAAGCAAGAGCAAGGCGCTTCTTTCCTCAAATAAATATATATATATATATATATATATATATATAACCAGTTAAAAGTTTGGACACACCTACTCATTCAAGGGTTTTTCTTTGTTTTTTAAATGTTCTACATTGTAGAATAATAGTGAAGACATCAAAACTATGAATAACACATGGAATCATGTAGTAACCAAAGTGTTAAACAAATCAAAATATATTTTATATTTGAGATTCTTCAAATAGCCACCCTTTGCCTTGATGACAGCTTTGCACGCTCTTGGCATTCTCTCAACCAACTTCACCTGAAATGCTTTTCCAACAGTCTTGCACATATGCTTAGCACTTGTTGGCTGCTTTTCCTTCACTCTGCCGTCCGACTCATCCCAAACCATCTCAATTGGGTTGAGGTCAGGGGATTGTGGAGGCCAGGTCATCTGATGCAACACTCCATCACTCTCCTTCTTGGTAAAATTGCCCTTACACATGATAGTCCCACTAAGCCCAAACCAGATGGGATGGCGTATCGCTGCAGAATGCTGTGGTAGCCATGCTGGTTAAGTGTGCCTTGAATTCTAAATAAATCACAGACAGTGTCACCAGCAAAGCACCCCCACACCATAACACCTCCTCCTCCATGCTTTACGGTGGGCACTACACATGCAGAGATCATCCGTTCACCCACACTGCGTCTCACAAACACACGGCGGTTGGAACCAAATATCTCCAATTTGGACTCCAGACCAAAGGACACATTTCCACCGGTCTAATGTCCATTGCTCGTGTTTCTTGGCCCAAGCAGGTCTCTTCTTATTATTAGTGTCGTTTAGTAGTGGTTTCTTTGCAGCAATTCGACCATGAAGGCCTGATTCACACAGTCCCCTCTGAACAGTTGATGTGATGTGTCTGTGACTTGAACTCTGTGAAGCATTTATTTGGGCTACAATTTCTGAGGCTGGTAACTCTAATGAACTTATCCTCTGCAGCAGAGGTAACTCTGGGTATTCCATTCCTGTGGTGGTCCTCATGAGAGCCAGTTTCATCATAGCACTTGATGGTTTTTGCGACTGCACTTGAAGAAACTTTCAAAGCTCTTGAACTGTTCCGTATTGACTGACCTTCATGTCTTAAAGTAACGATGGACTGTTGTTTCTCTTTGCTTATTTGAGCTGTTCTTGCCATAATATGGACTTGGTCCCCCCCACCTTGTCACAACACAACTGATTGGCTCAAACACATTAAGGAAAGAACTTCCACAAATTAACAAGGCACACCTGTTAATTGAAATGCATTCCAGGTGCTACCTCATGAAGCTGGTTGAGAGAATGCCAAGAGTGTGCAAAGCTGTCATCAAGGCAAAGGGTGGCTATTTGAAGAATCTGAAATATAAAATATATTTAGATTTGTTTAACACTTTTTTGGTTACTACATGATTCCATATGTGTTATTTCATAGTTTTGAAGTCTTCACTATTATTCTACAATGTAAAAAATAGTAAAAATTAAGAAAAACCCTTGAATGAGTGAGTAGGTGTGTCCAAACCTTTGACTGGAAAAATGGCATTCTCCCATCCAGCTTCACCTGGAATGCTTTTCCAACAGTCTTGAAGGAGTTCCCACATATGCTGAGCACTTGTTGGCTGCTAGTAAAAATAAAGAAAAACCCTTGAATGAGTAGGTGTTCTAAAACTTTTGACCGGTAGTGTATATATTTTTCAATGCTCAAAATAAGTGACCAAACTATTGTATATTGCTACTTCTGCGACACGCATTGGGCTAGGCTACTGGTTCAAGAGCTATAAAAGGAATACAGAGGATGGAAGAGAGCCCAGTGGAGATGCCAGCGGAGATGCATGAATTGCACAAGAAGTGAACAGTTTAGACAGAGATGTGTAAATTAGAAGTTAATTCATAGGCTGGACTATTAATCCACCAATTTTAATTCTATATGGCGGCAAATTTGAGCGCACCCTATGTTCCGGAACGTTGTCATGGAAAATATGAATGTTGTTTCCAACTACCAATCAGCAAATGCGCCGTAAATCCGGCTACATATTGAACATTGAGATTGCCGAAAGGCCAGTCTCTTTGGCAATGGCAAGGAGTGGAATGTTAGCTAAAGAGACTGGTACCCAGGCTAGAGCCGTTGTATACAGAGACTGAAATATCTCCGCTACTACCTCTCTCATCTCCATTAGGATGTCTCCTCTGGGGGCTGTATAGGTTCAAAATGTACACATACATAAGCTACATTCATATTTTTTTCTGAGTAAAAAGCACAAACATGGGCCATTTCTGTCTCGGGATCAGAAGAGTGCAAAAAACATCCATGTTAAATTTGTAAAATGAGAAATGGGGATCGACTGCATATAAAAAAATACACCTCTTTGGCTTTGAAATCAACAGGCTCTAGTCAGAAGTAGTGCATTATAAAAGGGATCCTATGTGTAGATGACGGGTCAACAGACCTAAAAGGTCACAGGTCATCCATGGTAGGTAGAGGGCGCGTCCCGTCCAAGATGTCTCTAGTAACTGGCCTCTCTCTCCGGTTCTGACCCGCCCCTAACCGCTTCAGCGTGTCCGATGTGCCAGGTCGCAGCCAGGGCTCCGTGGCAACAGTCTCCACAGACACACGCCTGTCCGGGTGGTATGGGGTGGACCGCAGCGAGAGGTGGTCCCCTTCATCGGCTGACAGCCCTCCTGGAGACCAGAGAGACTTGTCATTCACACAGACAGACACCTGATAGCCCAATCCTAACATGAGATACTTAGATTTGCATTTATCATGCAATTTATTTTATAGAGCAATCTACCAACGGCCTCTATTAAGTTGCAGCCGTGAATGATTTGCAGTTTTTGGTGCGTTAAGGCTGAGGACAACCTTGTCCTCTCTACCTCTATTCAGTTATATATAGAGCACAGGAGGCTGCTAAGGGGAGGACGCTCATAATAATGGCTGGAATGGAGTGAATGGAATGGTATCAAACACATGGAAACTGTGTTTGATGTGTTCGATACCATTGCATTCATTCCGTTCCAGCCATTACTATGAGCCCATCCTCCCCAATTAAGGTGCAACCGGCTGCCTGTGATCTATAGCCATGCCATCATAGAATGCTCTGCCACTAAAGGTTAATGTATGACAGCGCCTCTCCTCTTTCTAAAGATCTAATTTAATTGTACTATATATAACAATATGAATATATGACTAGTGTGTAAATAGTATTTTTGTTGTTTCTTGTCATCTTTCCAATATAACTATTATTTAATTTTTTATTTAGAATTGAATGTCCTTGTCTATAACTGTTCTGTACTTTGTCATGTATTTGTATGTGGACCCCAGGAAGAGTAGCTGCTGCATGTGCAGTAGCTAATGGAGATCCTAATAAACTAAACTAATAAAGTGGTGATGTCACAGAGGTCAAAGGTCACTCCCTGTCTCTCTCACCTGATCTCCAGTCGTGGTCGTTGAGGTCATCCAGTCTGCGGATACGTCTCTGGTTGCGGTCCTTGACCCCCTCAATGTTCAGGCTGGTCACAGAGAATAGAGACTGGGCGTCCAGTTTACCCTCGTCATCCCTCTGACCCCCGGGAGTCACCATGTCCTGGACCACAACATGGAAACATCACATCTCTCAGTACAGCAGAACGGGTTAATAAAGACCACAGAGAGAATATGCACTTGTCCATGACACAAACTGTTCATATCCCTCTTGTTAGCGGAGAGAACACTTTGCAGTTTTAAAGCTAATGTGATATCTGAGTGACTCAACAAAATCGATGGGCTAAAAAATTTTTAGCTAACATGGGCTAGTTGATCAACTGGACATTTCTGAATTTCGTAGCTCTCTAAGGTCTGCAATGACTGACATGACAAGAGGAAAACTGCTGCTGCACTACCCAACTTCAGCAAGTTCCTTCCCCCCAGAGAATGTTTGTTCATTTCCCCTTATCTTCTAATTCTAAGGCCTAGAAAATAAGGACGGTTGTGTATTATCTTGACTAGAATCTTCAGAATCCTTTCCCCAAGGCCTTTCTCAAATGGAGGACATTAATGGACTGGTTAAAGAGCTGTTGAAGTGGCACTGTAATTATGCGATGTGGACTCTTCTGAAGCAACAGGCCCTTGACTCCTCTGGAATAGACTCTTACATCCTCAAAGTCTCTTCTCCTCGCGGGCCTCCTGCTCTCCCTCTCCTGGGCTGAGGGCTGTCTGGACCTCAGGTTAACCTGGGCTTGCCCTGGGGATGGGGACCCTGCATCACCATTGGGGTAATCTGAGGACACGGCACAGTAACACATTTACAAACAAACAAGGTTGGATGACTGAATTGCTATTATTCCAAGTCCCTTTAAAAGTGAACATGCTACAGCAGTGGTAAAAATATGAAGTGAGGGCAATATTGGAGGGGTTAACACTGTATAGCAGCTGCAGCACATTCCCTGCCCTCCTTTCTCAGTCCGGCCTTGCTACCCCCACCCTGCAGCTGGCACAGGCTCTCTGCCCTCTCTCAGGATTGGCACTAGCTGTGTGGCCCCATTGGCTTGGCATGTGCCGTGTTGGCACTGGCAGCTACCCAGATCGTGCCCAATGCCCCTCCCCTCAATTGGCTGCAGTGTAGTGTGTGTGTGTGTGTGTTCATCCCATATCCACCTCAGTGTAATACTGTACCCCAATGTATCACTATTCATTCCTTTCCAGTAGGCACATCCTCAGGAGAATATTTGTTCGGTCACCGACAACACCAGGCCACACCTCCTCTACAGAAACAGGCCGTTTGACCAGCAGGCTCACCAATAAAAGCACTCTCTGACTCCAATAAAGAGACTCTCTGGTGGTCTCGGCCTGGCTTCTCCCTCTGACAAGATAGACACAGAATAACAGCCAGTCAGACACCTATAAAAACCTCAAGTTGGACCAAGTCAGACAGATGAGTTTCCCCAGCCAGGAGAGGCCAGAGGAAACTGGATCATATGTAACAAGAGTGAACTCACAGGATGATGATGAGGCTGTCGCTCCACAGACGGCTCAAAGTAGTCTGTCAGGATGGGAGAGACACAATAAGAACAGTGTGTGTGTGTGTGTGTGTGTGTGTGTGTGTGTGTGTGTGAGAGAGAGACTGACCTGACTCTCCTCCTCTCCTCATGATCCTGATCCTGCGTTGTTGCTCCCTGAGCAGAGCCTGCTGCTGGATGTCCAGACTGTGTTCATCACTGGGGGTGTCGGGGTACACGTGACGCACCTCCTCACGAGATGCGCTGTCTATAACACAAACATGGGCATACACAAACACACACACCTTAGTCACTGCCTTCAGGATTACCACATCCTCACCACGACAGATGTCAGGCAGTGCAGCGGTGGTCATGTGTACTGATGCAGCACTAATGGTGGATTCAGATTAGCCTATCACAGTGGATTTCCTCCCACACCAGCCAATCAGACGGACTCTCTCTGGCCAGTGCCCACTATGATGAGAAGCTCTGTATTACAGTAGTAGCTCAGCTGTGGCCAAGATTAAACTGATAGTCGACACTGACCTTATATGGGGGGGGCGGGGGGACATCTAGACCTAATTCTAGTGGAAAACATCCTTTATTGTCAACCCCTCCCCTCCTCCATCCATCTACACTGAGTGTGCAAAACATGAGGAACTTTAGGACGTCTTTTCATGACATAGACTGACCAGGTGAATCCAGGTGAAAGCTATGATCCCTTATTGATGTCACTTGTTCAATAAATTAACTTCAAATCAGTGTAGATGAAGGGGAGGAGACAGGTTAAAGAAGGATTTTTAAGCCACGAGACAATTGAGACATGGATTGTGTATGTATGTGTGCCATTCAGAGGGTGAATGGGCAAGACAAAAAAGATTGAAGTGCCTTTGAACAGGGTATGGTAGTAGGTGCCAGGCACACCAGTTTGAGTGTCAAGAACTGCAACGCTGCTAGGTTTTTCACACTCAACAGTTTCTTATGTGTATCAAGAATGGTCCACCACCCAAAGGACTTACATTTTAGTCATTTAGCAGACGCGCTTACCCCAATTTCCCATGCCTTATCCCATTCTCTGCAAAGGGAGAGGAAGACATAGGCCGGCTCTGAGGTAGGCCTCTGGTGAGCTATAGTACTGGAGGCAAGAGACTTTCTGCTCACACACAACAGCAATGTGTTTCCACTCACTGGAGTATACACACACACTGGCGGACTTACCATTAGGCAGAGGAGGCAATTGCATCAGGCCTCACATCAAGGGGCCTCGTGAGCTGGGCATATTTTATATTTTTATACAAATAAGGAGAAATCCACCATGCTCCACTTGAGGCATAATAAATAAATAAATCATAAAAACAAATCCCCACCCAAATCGGTCTGTTTAAGCTGCATCTAAATCCACCGCATTCGCCAATGTCGACCTTCCACATCTGTGGTGGAAGGTTGGCGAGCTACAGTGGCGTTTGTCAGACCAGGAGACATCCTGAAAACATCTGTAGCGAACATGAACACAATGGTGTTCTCCGCTTTGCTCTCCGTCCCCCACAAGTGCCACGGGACTCGTCTGAAGGGACCAGGCTGAAAAATGAATAGGGCATTTCCATGTAAAAGGTATACGGGTAATTCCACGGTAAAAACAATTAACATTTTCCGGAGATTTCTTATATCTCTCAGATATAGGACAGACACTGAAAACATACTGTTACATCAAATCATTTTTATACCTACAGGGGTCCTAAAATTCCAAATCAAATAGCTAAATGATCCTTGGTATGACCATCTTAAAACATTTCTATATGTCAGCTTAGTAGAAACCCAGCCCCTGGCCCTTAGACTTCACGGGGGATACAATACACATTTCTTTAGTAAAAAGACACAGGATACAGTAAGTGCTGCTGATAATTCTACCATTGTCGTCAAGGCAAAGGACATGTATGTGTAGCCCATGTATCTGATGCTGTCTGGCTAAAAATATTATGGCATGTCATACTATTTTTGGCCAGACAGCATCAGATACATGGGCTACACAGTAAGACAGCTTGGCGCTGTTTCGCTCGCTCGGATGCTTTCTCTGGTAAGATAGTTTCAGCCACTTACGAATTGGAGCAAAACTGGTAGATGCACAGTTTGGATGCTGGAATTATTTTGGATGAACATACAAAGGTAACTTACATTTTGAATTGATTTGTTTGACAGTCAGATGAAAACATCATGACTGGTTGTGTTCATGGCACATTAAAAGGTAATACATTTGTACAGTTAAATTACGTCTTTACTACAAATCCCATAAAACAAATATGGGGGGGGTGGGCTCAGACTGGCCTCTGCCTGCGGCCTCCAAAGTCTGCCCCTGTATACATAACACACAGGCATACAATGTTGTCATCGCCCTGTAATGTACAGGCACACCCAACTGACCCTTCGCCAAGCCTGCCCCAGAATGTTGGCCAACCAATCGCAGCGGACAAACTCATGTTTGAAACACATGAAAGCCATTGAGGGCATTACAAAAAAACTGAGAATGGTAATCCAAAAACAAATGGTTTAAATGGCTAAATAATGTAACAGTGGTAGTTGCTACTGTGATTCCTGAAATGCAGAGACTGTTGGAGTATTTTTTGAATCCGAAATTATACTTTTGTTATATTGTTTGCTAGCTCAGCTGGTTAGCTAACTAGTTCTCAGTCTTATTGACCACCCAACATTGCTAACGCTAGCTAGGTAGCTAGCAAGTTAATATAACTTGTTTTTTCGAAATGTAAGCTAGCTAGCTAAGTTAGCCATGTTATGAATACAACCCTCACCTGCTGTCGACATCAGGATACGATTTGAGAGAGCACTAGTTAGCTCCAAAAGTGGTTAGTAACTTTGGCATCAGCCTTCCAGTGGCTACCCACACTACAATATTCATTTTACCAGGTTCCCGTGAAGCGATTGTACTCAGTCCACCACAACATACCCGAAAACCTCCTGATTAGCAAGGGGTAGTCTGTGTTTAATTTAATTGTGTATTAAAAACAGTTTGAGATCATTGTGGGGGGGATTTCACCAGTGGTTAGATGGGGGAATGGGGAAAGGTTGTCCGAGGTTGCAACAGTAACCGAGTGGGACAGAGCTTAGCGAAGAGTCAGTTGTTGTTGTACATGGATAGAAAAAAGGAAACGTAGGAGCCCAAGCCCTAACACGCACATTTTTGAATGTTTGCGAGTCTTAAGTGTTCTCTGGACCCCCAAATAAACTCAGCACTGGGAATCCATTCAAAGCCCATTTCCTTTGTTTCAGCCCTGTGTTCTATTCCCTCTGTGTTTATGCTTCCAAACTGTCTGTTACTGATGGATGGCTTTTATGATGAGTCACCCCATGACCTCATGAGAGTAATGCCATAGCGTGATGGAAAGGAGACGGAGCACCGAGGGCTTGATGAGGGCTGCACATCCGGCCAAGCTAAGCAGAATAGTTGAGCCATGATGCCAGAGTAGTTCATTATGGTGTGTGTTTCATTTAGCTCCATCAACAGCGTCATAGCAGAAGGATTCCTCTGACCATAAACAACAGGATTCCACAATGACAGTCACCTTGGCAACTAGAGAACACAGAATCCCTCAATAAATGTTTTAAAAGATCTGTTAATTTACAGAGCAGATGGGCAGCAGCAGGAATGGACTAAGCCTTGGTAATGGATCATAGAGTTATTCATATAGAAACATTGGGTATAGGCTTATAAATGCATGGGATGTACAGTGTATTTACTTTTTCCACATTGTTACGTTGCAGCCATATTCTAAAATGGATTCAAATTGGGTTTTTTCCCCCCTCATCAATCTACACACGATAACCCATAATGACAAAGCAAAAACAGGTTAAGATATTTTTTGCAAATTTATAAAAAATTTACAACTGAAAAAAATCACATTTACATAAGTATTCAGACCATTTACTCAGTACTTTGTTGAAGAACCTTTGGCAGTGATTACATCCTTGAGTTTTCTTGGGTATGACGCTACAAGCTTGACACACCTGTATTTAGGGAGTTTTTCCCATTCTTCTCTGCAGATCCTCTCAAGCTCTGTCAGGTTGGATGGGGAGCGTCGCTGCACAGCTATTTCCAGGTCTTTTCAGAGATGTTCGATCGGGTTCAAGTCCGGGCTCTGGCTGGACCACTCAAGGACATTCAGAGACTAGTCCCGAAGCCACTTTGAGTTGCTTAGGGTCGTTGTCCTCTGAAGGTTTTCATCAAGGATCTCTCTGTACTTTGCTCCATTAATCTTTCCCTCGATCCTGAATAGTCTCCCAGTCCCTGCCGCTGAAAAACATCCCCACAGCATGATGCTGCCACCACCATGCTTCACCGTAGGGATGGTGCCAGGTTTCCTCCAGATGTGACGCTTGGCATTCAGGCCAAATAGTTCAATCTTGGTTTCAGACCAGAGAATCTTGTTTCTCATGGTCTGAGAGTCCTTTAGGTGCCTTTTGGCAAACTCCAAGCGGGCTGTCATGTGCCTTTTACTGAGGAGTGGCTTCCGTCTGGCCACTCCACAATAAAGGTCTGATTGGTGGAGTGCTGCAGAGATGGTTGTCCTTCTGGAGGGTTCTCCCATCTCCACAGAGGAACTCTGGAGCTCTGTCAGAGTGACCATCAGGTTCTTGGTCACCTCCCTGACCAAGGCCCTTCTCCCCCAATTGCTCAGTTTGGCCGGACGGCCAGCTCTTGGAAGGGTCTTGGTGGTTCCAAACTTCTTCCATTTAAGAATGATGGAGGCCACTGTGTTCTTGGGGACCTTCAATGCTGCAGAATGTTTTGGTACCCTTCCCCAGATCTGTGCCTGGACACAATCCTATCTCGGAGCTCTACAGACAATTCCTTTGAACTCATGGCTTGGTTTTTGCTCTGACATGCACTGTCATCCGTGGGACCTTATATAGACAGGTGTGTGCCTTTCCAAATCATGTCCAATCAATTGAATTTACCACAGGTGGACTCCAATCAAGTTGTAGGAACATCTTAAGGATAATCAAGGTAAACAGGATGCACCTGAGCTCAATTTCGAGTCTCATAGTAAAGGGTTTGAATACTTATGTAAATAAGGTATTTCTGTTTTTTATTTGTAATACATTTGCAAACATTTAAAAAAAACTGTTTTCGCTTTGTCATTATGGGGTATTGTGTGTAGATTGATGAGAATAACAAAACTATTTAATCAATTTTAGAATAAAGCTGTAACGTAACAAAATGTGGAAAAAGTGAAGGGGTCTGAATATTTTCCGAAGGCACTGTATGCTGTCAATTCACCTCTATATTTGATCTGGGGGAGGGCATCAATAAGAGAATGAGAAGTGAGAGGGAGAAGATGCATGTCCAGTTATAGTATAAAGAGTGTATCATTGACTTACCTCTGTATTTGAGCTGGTTGAACTCCCTGATGTTCTGCATGTTGACATGGGCAGCTGCAGCAGCCGTTCCAGAGTTGGGTCTTCTGGATGACCCCTGGGCTCTGATGCGTGCCATCTCCAACACGTCCCCATGGGGGCGCCCTCTGTGCCTGGGCACAACACAACCAAGTATGGAACATCAACACGCCACAGTCGCCACTATAAAATATGCATGTTTTGTTTACAACCATACACCGACGAGAGTACAGCTTACAGAACAAACAAGTATCTGGTAAGTCCTGGTTTTTAATTTAAAACATGGATTACAGTGTATTGTCAGAATCAGAATAAAGCTATAGCACCTGGGCCTGTGGATGTTCGACACTTTCAAGTGCTTCTATCAAACCCGAAGCAGGCATGATGGGGTATTCAGCATAGGCTGCTTATACGACCTGAGGAAAGCCTTCTAACTGGCAGAGGCTCAAATATGTATTCTCCAGTGCTTTTAAGGTGCACTAGTGTTTGCATACACGCAGCACTTTGAAGAGCCATGCGTGACCAGAGCAAAGTTCTGTTATTGAAGCCAAGGGCATTCACCATTCATGAAACGTTTGTTCCTCCTGAACATAGCCTGGGCAATAAGGGCAAGACTGTTCAAGGTAAATGGTTTAGGTTTGTCAACGTTGTCACCTACTGTGGCCCTGGTGTTACTGTAAGGGGTGTGTCTGTCCTGGTGTAAACGGGTGTGTCTGTCCTGCCTACCTGGTGTAAACGGGTGTGTGTGTCCTGCCTACCTGGTGTAAACGTGTGTGTCTGTCCTGCCTACCTGGTGTAAACGGGTGTGTCTGTCCTGCCTACCTGGTGTAAACGGGTGTGTCTGTCCTGCCTACCTGGTGTAAACGGGTGTGTCTGTCCTGCCTACCTGGTGTAAACGGGTGTGTCTGTCCTGCCTACCTGGTGTAAACGGGTGTGTCTGTCCTGCCTACCTGGTGTAAAGGGGTGTGTCTGTCCTGCCTACCTGGTGTAAACGGGTGTGTCTGTCCTGCCTACCTGGTGTAAAGGGGTGTGTCTGTCCTGCCTACCTGGTTTAAAGGGGTGTGTCTGTCCTGCCTACCTGGTGTAAAGGGGTGTGTCTGTCCTGCCTACCTGGTGTAAAGGGGTGTGTCTGTCCTGCCTACCTGGTGTAAAGGGGTGTGTCTGTCCTGCCTACCTGGTGTAAAGGGGTGTGTCTGTCCTGCCTACCTGGTGTAAAGGGGTGTGTCTGTCCTGCCTACCTGGTGTAAAGGGGTGTGTCTGTCCTGCCTACCTGGTGTAAAGGGGTGTGTCTGTCTCCTCTCTGTTACTCTGCAGCAGCTGCCCCTCCAGCCGTCTCTGTTCGCTCTGCAGCTGCCTCCGCAGCGTGGACAACTCACTGATCACACCCTGCTGCTGGTCCTCTGGCAGGGAGATGGACAGGTAGAGACAGACAGACCGTGGAGAGAGGGAAAGAAACATAGTTGAGAGAAGGGTTTTATGTGATGAGAGAAGATATCAGTAAAGTCAGGTCTTTTCTCCAGTATTTCTTTGAGTGGTCTATCTCAGGGTTTCCCAAACTCGGTCCTGGGGCCCCCCTGGGTGCACGTTTTGGTTTTTGCCTTAGCACTACACAGCTGATTCAAATAACCAACTCATCATCAAGCTTTGGTTATTTTAATCAGCTGTGTTGTGCTAGGGCAAAAACCAAAACGTGCACCCAGGGGGGGCCCCAGGACCGAGTTTGGAAAACCCTGCTCTATCTAACCTGTGGCTCGGAGCTGGTTTCTCCTGGCAGGTACAGGTGGAGAGTGTGGTGCAGACATAGAACGTTCCTGGGGACACAAGGAACAATGAGAGTAAGTGTGTATGTGTGTGTGTGTGTGTGTGTGTGTGTGTGTGTGTGTGTCTCTACAGGGGTTAGGGTTAAGGTTACGGCTAGGGTTAGGGTTGAGCCGGGGTGTGGACATGAAGCAAGGGTTAGGGTTGAGCCGGGGTGTGGACATGAAGCCTCTGCCCAGACTTTGCTGAAGCATGCCAGATCGTACAAAGCCTGGATCGGTATTTTACATATCAGCTAACAACATCGTATCAAATCAAATCTTATTTGTCACATGCGCCGAATACAACAGGTGTAGACCTTACCGTGAAATGCTTACTTACAAGCCCTTAACCAACAATGCAGTTTGAAGAAAATAGAGTTAAGAAAATATTTACTAAATAAACTAAAGCAAAAAATAAAAAAATAAAACACAATAAATTAACAATAATGAGGCTATATACAGGGGGTACCGAGTCAATGTGCGGGGGTACAGGTGGCACATCTAGCCACTGGGATTTTTGCCCATTCTTCAAGGTAAAACTGCTCCAGCTCCTTCAAGTTGGATGGGTTTAAGTCATACCACAGATTCTCAATTGGATTGAGGTCTGGGCTTTGACTAGGCCATTCCAAGACATTTAAATGTTACCCCTTAAACCACTCGAGTGTTGCTTTAGCAGTATGCTTAGGGTCATTGTCCTGCTGGAAGGTGAACCTCCGTCCCAGTCTCAAATCTCTGGAAGACTGAAACAGGTTTCCCTCAAGAATTTCCCTGTATTATTGCCATCCATCATTCCTTCAATTCTGACCAGTTTCCCAGTCCCTGCCGATAAAAATCATCCCCACAGCATGATGCTGCCACCACCATGCTTCACTGTGGGGATGGTGTTCTCTGGGTGATGAGAGGTGTTGGTTTGCGCCAGACATAGCGTTTTCCTTGATGGCCAAAAAGCTCAATTTTAGTCTCATCTGACCAGAGTACCTTCTTTGATATGTTTGGGGAGTCTTCCACATGCCTTTTGGCGAACACCAAATGCGTTTGCTTATTTTTTTCTTTAAGCAATGGCTTTTTTCTGGCCACTCTTCCGTAAAGCCCAGCTCTGTGGAGTGTACGGCTTAAAGTGGTCCTATGGACAGATACTCCAATCTCCGCTGTGGAGCTTTGCAGCTCCTTCAGGGTTATCTTTGGTCTCTTTGTTGCCTGATTAATGCCCTCCTTGCCTGGTCCGTGAGTTTTGGTGGGCGGCCCTCTCTTGGCAGGTTTGCTGTGGTGCCATATTCTTTCAATTTTTTAATAATGGATTTAATGGTGCTCCGTGGGATGTTCAAAGTTTCGGATATTTTTTTATAACCCAACCCTGATCTGTACTTCTCCACAACTTTGTCCCTGACCTGTTTGGAGAGCTCCTCCAGAGTTATTTTTTTCATTTCACTTCACCAAATAAAAAATCCAAATAAAAATCCAAATAAAAATCAATTTAAATTACAGGTTGTAATGCAACAAAATAGGAAAAATGACAAGGGGGATGAATACTTTTGCAAGGCACTGTACATGAAGCTAGGGTTAGGGTGACCAAGTGACTTACGGACAGGGCCCTAGAAGAGAGCTGGCTGACAGCAGAGGGAGGTCTGGGAGTGAGGTGCTGCTTCCCCAGTCTCTTCTGCAGGGCTGGGATAGGTGGTGACGGATCCCTCTGGCTCTGCATAAAGGACAAAGCACAACTCCCATTCAGACGGCTCAATACAACATCAAGTGTTTTTTTGTGGTATTTTACCCCTCTTTTTCTCCCCAATTTCGTGGTATCCAATTGGTAGTTAGTCTTTGTCCCATCGCTGCAACCCCCGTACGGACACGGGAAAGGCGAAGGTCGAGAGTCATGTGTCCTCCGAAACACAACCCAACCGAGCAGCACTGCTTCTTGACACAGTGCCCGCTTAACCCGGAAGCCAGCCGCACCAATGTGTCGGAGGAAACACAGAGTCAGCGTGCACTGCGACCGAGTAAGCGTGCACTGCGCCCGGCCCGCCACAGGGGTCGCTAGTGCGCGATGGGACAAGGACATCACTGCCGGCCAAACCCTCCCCTACCCTGGACGACGCTGGGCCAATTGTGCACCGCCCCATGGGTCTCCCGGTCGCGGCCGGCAGCGACAGAGCCTGGACTCGAACCAGGATCTCTAGTGGCACAGCTAGCACTGCGATGCAGTGCCTTAGACCACTGTGCCACTCAGGAGGCCCCCAGTATCCAGTATCTTGTGAACATGTTACACACCTCTGCCTTCCGCGCCTGTCTTTCCCTCTCAACCTGCTGTCTCAGGGTCTCGCTCTGACGCTCTTCCTCCTCCCTGCTCTTCCTGTCCGCCTCCTTACGGCGCTCCTCAGCCTGGCGGATCAGCTCTTCATTCTTGACACTTTGCTAAAGCAGGGGAAAAGACAGGGCCCAGTTTCAATACTTGGACAATGCATCCTTCAACCAATGTGTGTTCATGTATCTAATATAAAATGATAACCTCCTCCTCACCTCGATCTCCTTCCGTTTCTTCCCCTGCTGCTCCTCCTCAAACTCCTGCTGGATAAGAACCCTCTGCTCTGCTAGCCTCTTCTCCTCCCTCTCCTCCTCCATCCTTTCACGGTCCCTCTCCTTCGCCTCCTTCCTCCTCTTCTCCTCGATCTGTCCGTCACAAAACAAACAAAACTGTTCATCACTCTGACCGTGGTTTGTGAGCACAGCCTGGACGGGCTCTTTTGAACAACAGACATCTATCAAGAACCTTTCTGTGGGTCTTGTTTGATCCATAGTATCCACAGATCAATAGCATGGTTCCGTTATTACTCCAGAGGAGCCCGTGGAGGTGGGTGTTCTCCCTGGGTGTAGGCTGAGGGCTGTAGGACCAGGTACCTGCTGCTTCAGGTAGTCTTTGTATGTGTCCTGCTCCTGGAGCTGCTTTGGAGTAGGCTGATCACTGAACACGTTGCTTCGGGCAAACTGAGACGTCTGGGCAAAGGAGAAACCTGCAGGGACGGATGGAGAGGGGTGACTCATCAATTCACACACAAAAGACTAGGAAAGTGAAAACTCTGACATTTACAGAGTGCCTGTGAGAGTTGGGCTACCTGATATTCCCCTGGGGGTGGGTCCCCCTCCTCCTCCAATCCTGCCTACAGAGCCCTGTGGCCATCTCCTGTCCCTGGACTCTGGGTTCACATATGCCTCCTTGTTGGTCCTGTGCATTCTGTTCAGATCACCTGGAGGCATGGAGGCATCGTTATCAGCTACAGAGACACTTTTAATGTAGTGGTGACACAGCTTCAGCTAAAGTGCCTCCTCGCACAAGGGCCAATGCAATGATAACAGAGATGTTGACAGAGCAATAACCCGGAGGCTTAGACTAAATCAAGTGACTGAAAACTAAGGTTTCATAGACAAATTCAGAGAAGTTATCATTTTGGTTTTACAGTCAAATATATATATATATATATATATATATATATATATATATGAATAAACCTAAATCTAACAGTGAAGACAGAACAACTAATGAGGACTAATGACTATGATGTATAAAATCAAAGGTGACATACTGATGAGGTTTCCCCTGTCGTCTTTGAGAGGGGCCCCTCCTCCCCCCTTCCCCCAGGGGTCATAGGCCTTCATCTCCGCCTCCATCTTGGCATCATAGCGATCCCTCTCCTCCCGCTCCTGTCTTTTTCGCTCCTCTCTTTCCTGGATCTGTGGCCAGAGTTGGAAAGATGCCATCAAGTACTGGTCATTACATTTCATTTAAAAAATGTCAGTTAATTTGAGAGATATAAGAACATTCTCTATTCCAAAGCTCTTGTAACTTAAGTTTAGAAATCTCTTCTAACAGAAAGTTAAGGATACCTCTCTATTTTACATCTCAAAGCAATAGAGGGTTGAATAGTGATATTCCTGCTGTACTCCCTTTACCTTGGAAAAGTGCTGACTCCACTCTCGCCTGATCTCTTCCTGTCAAAATATTGCAGTCTGTCACTAATCTGAATTATTGGTTTCCTGTTCCTCTGGCATCAGCAGAGGGAAACACAACAGTCTGACGCTGATAGCTAGCAGAGTTAGCATCTCACTGAGCCGCCCTCCACCTTCACTCTCACAGGGTCGTGTTCAGTAGCGCACAACACAGCAAAACATTTATCTTTTCCCAAATATGCAGTTATTGGTCCACATAATAATGCTGTGATGACTAAGAAACTGGATCAATATTTAATGGTTTATCCTTCACTAAAACTGGGCTTAGTCAATCTTGGCCAGTCGTGAGTCCACAGAGATGGCCAGCAGATATGACCAGCAGAGAAGAGAAGAGAAGAGGTGAAGTGAAGGAGATAGAGAGAGGGAGTCAGTAAGGTGAGGTAAGGACGAGAGGACAGATTTTTCTCTCAGTCTTTTATCACACTAATGAGAGTACGGCTAACCCACCCCTCCATAACACTTACCCCACCTCCATACCACAGCTGGGGAGAAAATGAAGCCCAGGTGTGAGTGATTTATGGTGTATGAAAGGTGTGGTTGGCTGGAGACCCCCGGAGTATTTCACACATACACGTCTCATTGTATCATAATGTCCTGTGATATTGTTTATGTCAATGGGGTTTTCCTTGTTTAAACAAAGTTTAAATACATTTTCAATGTGTAGCCTACCTGTTGTCTCAGTGCTTCCTGGTAGTTCAACACACTCTCCTTGGACTGCTTGGGCCTCTCTCCTATAGCTCCGACACCCAGCACAGCTCCAGGGGGGGCCACATCATGCCAATTGGCTCCTCTGGAGAAAGACATTTAAACATTATGGGTAACCCTATCAACAAAATATCCCTAGTTGTCAGAGACATTTGCCTACACACAGCTCTCAATGCTTGCTTAGGGTGCCCTCTTCTGGTTCTTTAAATAACTCAAAACTGAAGTTACATTTACATTTTAGCAGACGCTCTTTTCCAGAGCTTACAGGAGCAATTAGGGTTAAGTGCCTTGCTTAAGGGCACATCGACAGATTTTTCACCTAGTCAGCTTGGGGATTAGAACCAGCGACCTTTCGGTTACTGGCACAACGCTCTTACCCACTAAGCTACCTGCCGCCCCCAGGTTGAGTTACTTAGCAATGAGCTGTATGAAAACACATTGGTGTGATTGTGTGTGTGTGAGTGGGTGACTTGTGTGCAGGTCTCTAGACAAAGTGGAAAGTTATGGAAGTCCTGTACTAAGGACACCCACCGGGCCCCTTGATGTCCAGGTGGAGGCATCATTCCTGGAGGCAGATTTGGGAAGACCATGGGCTGCCCTCCACTTCCCCAAGGTCCATCTAATGGGAAAGATAGGAAAACACATTATCAGTTGGATATCAAATCAAACACACACCAAAAGTGTCCAAAACATTGTTAGACCTTTACTGCATTAACGACGGCAGCTACAACGGGTGTTCTCAAGTTATGTTAGTAGATTGCCATGTTTTGGCACAGAGCTGTAGCACTCACGTTTGCACCCGGCACACACACACACACAGCCTTGGATCAGAAGAGGCTGGTGAGGGGAGGATGGCTCATAATTAATGGAATGGAGTGGTACCAAACACATGGAAACCATGTGTTTGAGACCATTCCATTCATTCCGTTCCATTCATTCCGTTCCAGCCTTTCTATGAGCCCGTCCTCCGCATTTAAAGTACTACCAGCCACCACTGCCCTGGATGGATACTTTCCCATTTCATAAAGTATAGTGAGTATTGGCTATTGAACAATAGGAGGCATTTATCCAGAAGTGGAGCATATTAGATCCAGTTGCTCACATACATCTGGACTGGGAGTCTGTGGAACTCATTTCCAATAAGCTGTCTGTCCATGAGCAGTATAAATCATGAGCGGGTCATATGAGCGTTATGGGAAACCGTGCCAAGCCCTGTTGGCCCTTGATCTGGTGATATAGTGGCTTCATAATAAAATGGTAATGACCCTCCATGGAGAGCTCCAGGGGGTGTATTTAAGGCTTGGTGGATGAGTCACCGCCGACAATGGAGTCACCAGATATTCCCAAGAGAATTAAATAACAGTGAATCACAATTGTCTGCAATAAATCTGTCTCATTTTAAGGATAGACAGATCCTAAACCTCTGAGTGCACAATATTACAAAATAAGAAGAGAGAAAAGGATTATGGTCACATCCTGTCACGAGGCCTCTTTCCTAAAACACTTAGTACAGCATATTTGGGCCAGCTGTTAACTGAGATACTAACAGTAGGGCACATTTGGGTCCAGAGGATTTCTTGCTCCATAGTAGTAATAGGCCTCATCATATGGAGTCCTGTAGGCATCAGTTAGAGTGGGCGGCAATGGAGGAGGTAAGCTAGCAATTCTGGAAAAAGCGGCAAACACACAATCGCACACAATTTTAGTATACACATTCAAAAAATACAACAACTGACCAAGTAAAGATTGACTTTTGTTACCCCTTCTTGTTTCACTGTACCTTGGGGCGATTATCTCTCCCAGGGTACTAGAGAGGCTCCTGTGGAAGTCTTCATTGAGAGGGGCGACCCCAGGCACCCCCATGCCTGCCCCTGCTCCCGCTCCAGCCCCCATCCCTAACCGCGGCCCCCCTGCCCCTGTTAGTTGGCCCAGGACGTTAGTGTAGTCCATTGGAGGAGAGGGGAAGGCAACACGGGGCCTCCCAGGGGGACCTCTCTCCTCTGTGCCCGCCTCGGGCCTCTCCTGGCGGGGCCTGGGGCTAGAGTTGGTCCCCAGGGCATCCAGGCCTACTCCGGGTCTATAGGGGACGTCACGTCTCCGGCCCTCATATTCGCGGTTCACCGCCCCAAACTGCTTAATGCGGTCAGGCTGGGAGTAAAGGTGGAAAGAGACCCTGTGACTCATGGTGGTCAGAAATGATGGAACACATCAGGGTGAAAGTTTCTAGTCATTGTCTATGGTAAAGTACAAAGTAATTCAGATATGATGCCAAGTCTTTTATGAAAACGTAAAAACCCAAGTAAAAACAGTCACACTTGTCACTGGTAATTAGTGAACAAACAAACATCTTGGTATGACATATTTGTTTGTTCCTCCAAAGCTTGAAATACATGATTTACATTCTGGCACTGCTACAAATGTTAAGAGTACACATCCTTACAATATTGTTACCACCACAGCATATTTGTTTAGCCATGACCTTACATTCTCTTTCATATGATTAACCCTACTCTGAAATGTCATACAGTATGCATTTTAAGGACAGGCTGTATGCAATACATCCTCAAAAAATATGCTTTTATTCATTTAACTATCTAAAACTTTCCTACGCAACCCTTTTACCTGTTTCTCTGGATCATTAGCCCCAGTGGCAGCAACCCTCAGCTCAAGATCCTTCTCCCTAAAAAAATATATATTAAAAAAGCACAGTGTATAACCCAACATAGGTCCTATCTGACAACTAACTTGGCCCATACTGGTGTGAAAGATACCATGAAATCTCCCAGTGTTAAACTCACTTCTTTTTGTTCCTCTGCCCCTCAGCCATCTGTTCCAGTAGCTCCTGTCTGTAGCGGTCCTTCCTCCTCTGTGTGGCCACATCCCCCTCTGTTGCCCCTGAGAAAAATCCCAACACACAACAAATAGCCTTACAACTTAACAAGCATGTGTTTGAGCAGGGATGGGCAAACTTCTTTGCTCGAGGGCCACATCGGGATTTCAAAATTCAACGGAGGGCCGCACAGACTTCTTTTTGACCGATTTGTTTGTCAAAATCAATGTGGGTCAGAAAAAAGGCAGTTATTTGAAAATATATAGGTCCATTATAATTGATACGTTTTAGATGTTCAAGTTTGGCCTGGAGTATTTTTTTTTACCCATAATAATCATGTTCACCCCCCCCAAAAAAAAAATTGTTTCACGTTTCAGTTAGTTCATGTCTAGGACAGGATTAACTTTAATGTCCCAGAGGAGGAAATGATCTTAGACACAGCTGTATACAAAATAGAAATTGTACATTACACGTTACCCATCATTCACATTGCGCATTTCTCATATAGCCACATACATAATACACATATAATGTTATTAGTTACAGCTACCGGTATATAGATATAGCCTAACTGTATCTAAAGATCAGACCTGAACACACACACATGCTAAACATGCATTAAATGAGAGTGGCTCCTACCGATCATGAGTCCCGTGAAAAACTCGGCCTTGTCCTTGTGTGCTGCAGACCTGGATCTCTCGGTGGTCTTCATGGACGCTGGCATCACAGCACTGGAGAACAGTTACACCGTTACATAGACAGACAGTAGCTAGGTAAACGTCTGCAGTTCAGTTCACCCAATCAATGAACCACCTCATAAAACACACAGCCTAACCAATCAATACTCCTTGCAGCCCCACCCAAGTCAACCCGCACCTCACATCACACACTACCACAACAGATCCCAGTGTCTGACTGCAATCTTCTCTTTCCCCAGTGACCCAGACACTAAGAGTAAAGACCCATCACATCACCAGTCAGATCAATGCAGCTCCACTGATGGAATTGAAGTGAGTGTCTGCCTGGGGCTAAAACCCTAACCTCAATAGTAGTGAGAGGGAATGCTTTCTTCCACAGCTTATTGATAGTGGTTATATTTAGAAGCACAGAAATTGTATGAAAATCAAATCCAACGGAAGAACTAAATATTTTATGCAATAAATGCAATAAAGAAACAAGCTGGGGAGTCGGGACTAAATATAAATCTTGTGCATTACAGTTCTGCTTCCTTTGTAGTCTTCCTCCGCAATCAATACAGGAACAGATCGATAGAGAGGTTTTATACACGTGGTGGCCAACTCAGCTAAAGTGATTACCTTAGTGGCCATTTAATACATTTTCCCTCAATTTTAGTTAAGGAAAAAGGCCCTGACTAATCTAATGAGTTTAATTCCAGTGGGTCACTCAGTACTTGGGTTTTGGTGTCACCGACTGGGTCTTTCTGATCCGGTCTCTGAAGTCCTCTTCATGGACAACAGGGGGCTCTACCTCCCTCCTCTCCCGCAGAACTCTGCCATAGGAGAAAAAAAATACTATTTTTAAAAAAGGTCCACTGCAGCTGTTTTTATCTCACCATCAAATAATTTCAGAATAAAAATTAAGTACCTTACTGTGATTTTTTTTTTCAATTAAAAAATGGTCAAAAAGAAAGAAAAATAGCTTTTTGGCAAAGAGCAATTGCTCAAGGAAGAATTTTGCTAAGACTGTCTGGGAGTGGTCTGAGTGTGGAGGGGAAAACTGAAAACTAGCTGTTATTGGCAGAGAGGTTTGGAACCCTCTTTCCTATCGGTCTATTAATTAATTTACAGCCTGGTGATGTTATTAGGCAGGCCAAAACTCCATCCCACCAAAACAGGCTGACATTTCAGGTGGTCTTTTCAAACAGCTCTTACAATAAAAGGCCATTCTCATAATTGTCACAATTTCACAATATTATTCCAACCCCATAGTGTGGGAATATATATAAAACACAGGAATATTCCATTTTTGACTGCACTGGGCCTTTAAACAGGAAGATTACAATGATCCTTATATATTTACACAGAGTGTACAAAACATTAAGAACACTTTCCTTGAGATGCCCCCAATGCTTCCTTCCCACAGTTGTGTCAAGTTGTCTGGATCTCCTTTGGGTGGTAGACCATTTTTTAAACACACGGGAAACGGTTGAGTGTGAAAAACCCAGCAGCATTACAGTTCTGGACACAAACCGGTGCTCCTGGCACCTACTACCATACGCCGTTCAAAGGCACTTAAATATTTTTTCTTGCCCATTCACCCTCAAATGGCACACATACACAATCCATGTTTCAATTGTCTCAAGGCTTAACAATTTTTTTTTTTTACCTTGTCTCCTCCCCTTCATCTACACTGAATGAAGTGGATTTAACAAGTGACATCAATAAGGGATCATATCTTTCACCTGGATTCACCTGGTCAGTCTATGTCATGGAAAGAGCAGGTGTTCATAATGTTTTGTACACTCAGGGTATTTCTTTACAGCGGCAAGTGGTTTGCCGATAGAAAAAAAAACATAGCTTGTAGATGGGGTAGTGCTGGATCTTATCAACTCTCCTGTGATGCACCTGTCAGGGCTGTGATAAACTATGTTCCTCTCTCTTCTCCCAGTATACTCTGGCTCTCGGCTCTGTCTGGGTCTCCCCCTCTCCAAGAACTCAAACTCCTCTTCTTCCTCCTCAGAGTTGTACTCATCCCTGCGCCTACTTCTCCTCCTGGGCCTCCTTCTCTCCCAGCGCTCCAGGGAGTCCTCTGGTCTGTGGAGCTCCCAGCGCCTCCGCCCTCGTGGGGCCTGACCCTCTGTCCCCCTGTCGGTTAGGGTTGCAGCGTCCCTCCTGGATGGGAGTCGCTCCCAAGGCTGGCCTCCATGGTTAAGTTGGGTGTTATGCTGGGCCTCTGGGATTCTTTCCCAAGGCAGGCCTCCACGGTTAACCTGGGTGTTATACTGGGCCTCTGGGATGGCTGGGGGAGAATAAAGTACAGCTGGACTCACAGTCTCCGGGGCCTGCACCTGTGAATCAGGAAAGAGATGTGTTAAATGATCAAAATGTGGCAACATGCTGTAGAATCTTAGTCAAATGTAGCCAATAAACAGGAGAATCAAACGTAAACTCATTAAAAACACATTGAATAAGTCGAGAGATATTTTCACAAAAAAGACCTACATCATATTCAAGGTGTGCATAATCTATTGTTACCTGAGAGGCATTTGAAGATGGACTCCTTATGTGCCCTGACCGTCCTTTAAGGAAGAGGTTGTATTCCTTCTGTCTTTCATCCCTTAATTTGTCCTGGAGGAAGAAAACACAAACTTGCCCATCCTCAAATCACAAGCCATTGAGTCACTTAAAAAAAATCTATTGAAGAGTATTCTTCTTAGCTTCATTTTTCCAGGTATACACGGTGTTAAGTTAGCTACAGCAAGCCAACATACACAAGTGTCAACTAAAGTAGTTGCTGTGGGACACCAAATCTTATCTTGCACAATCAACATTGGGAAACGAACGTAAACCACTAATATATCACTCCTTAAGTCATGCCAAGGTAAGTAAAAGTGCCTCTTGGTGCAATGACAGAGGGCTTGGTCGGTATGTTAGCCTGGCCATGGTGACCTAGCATTTTGTTTACGCCCACTACAGTATCTCCCACACACACACACACGCGCACGCACACACAAGAGTAAATGGCTACCTTAGCAAATCTCCTCTCACCAATGGGTAAGGAGAGGCCTTGAGCCTGTGGGCCGGGCTCCCCAGCGTGTAGATCCTTTTTCTAGAGTTAGAGATTGGAAGGGTCAGTGTGACTCGGGGAATAACAAAAGAATGAGAAACTAAAACTTGACAACCGATTTCTGTTTAGGGGCAAGAATATGTATAAGATCTGTTTTAATAGATGCTGTCCTGTAACAATGGTTCCAACCCAAACTCTGTTCTTCAAAGGAAATTCCATTTTAAAGGCTGCTTTCAATAACACCTCAGCTGATGTGATGTGGACAGTTCGAGAAAGGGATTCCCTACCTTTCTTCCCTCGCCAGTAAATTCCTGCACGTTTTTGGGAGAACTAAGACATTGCATTTAGAAACGTACAATTATCTGTATATATTCTACATACGCATCATGGTGCCTTAGTAAGGAACAGTATAATAGATTATGTTCTAAACCTTTCCAGAAATAAATCTCTCACTGTTGCCGCTTGCTACAGACCCCCCTCAGCCCGAGCTGTGCCCTGGACACCATATGTGAACTGATTGCCCCCAATCTATCTTCAGAGTTCATACTGCTTGGTGACCTAAACTGGGATATGCTTAACACCCCGGCCAACCTACAATCTAAACTAGATGCCCTCAATCTCACACAAATTATCAACGAACCTACCAGGTACAACCCTAAATCTGTAAACATGGGCACCCTCATAGATATCATCCTGACAAATGTACCCTCTAAATACACATCCGCTGTCTTTAACCAGGATCTCAGCGATCACTGCCTTATTGCCTGCGTCCGTAATGGGTCCACGGTCAAACGACCACCCCTCATCACTGTCAAACGCTCCCTAAAACCCTTCAGCGAGCAGGCCTTTCTAATTGACCTGGCCCGGGTATCCTGGATGGATATTGACCTCATTCCGTCACTAGAGGATGCCTGGTTGTTCTTTAAAAGTGCTTTCCTCTCAATCTTAAATAAGCATGCCCCATTCAAAAAATTCAGAACTAAGAACAGATATAGCCCCTGGTTCTCCTCAGACTTGACTGCCCTTGACCAGCACAAAAACATCCTGTGGCGTACTGCATTAGCATTGAACAGCCCCCGCGATATGCAACTTTTTAGGGAAGTCAGGAACCAATATACACAATCAGTTAGGAAAGCAAAGGCTAGCTTTTTCAAACAGAAATGTGCATCCTGTAGCACTAACTCCAAAAAGTTTTGGGACACTGTAAAGTCCATGGAAAATAAGAGCAGCTCCTCCCAACTGCTCACTGCACTGAGGCTAGGAAACACTGTCACCACCGATAAATCTACAATAATCGAGAATTTCAACAAGCATTTTGCTACGGCTGGCCATGCTTTCCACCTGGCTACTACTACCCCGGCCACCAGCTCTGCACCCTCCGCTGCAACTTGCCCATGCCCCCCCCGCTTCTCCTTCACACAAATTCAGACAGCTGATGTTCTGAAAGAGCTGAAAAATCTGGACCCCTACAAATCAGCTGGGCTAGACAATCTGGACCCTTTCTTTCTAAAATTAGCCACCGAAATTGTCGAAACCCCTATTACTAGCCTGTTCAACCTCTCTTTCGTAACGTCTGAGATCCCAAGAGATTGGAAAGCTGCCGCAGTCATCCCCCTCTTCAAAGGGGGTGACACTCTAGATCCAAACTGTTACAGACCTACAGTGGGGAGACCACCTTCCGGAGACATTTGAAACCCCACCTCTTTAAGGAATACCTGGGATAGGATAAAGGAATCCTTCTACCCCCCCCCCCAATTGTAAAGTGGTTATCCCACTGGCTATAGGGTGAACGCACCAATTTGTGAGTCGCTCTGGCTAAGAGCGTCTGCTAAATGACGTTAATGTGCCCTTGAGCAAGGCACTTAACCCTAATTGCTCCTGTAAGTCGCTCTGGATAAGAGCGTCTGCTAAATGACTAAAAAAAAACTACTCCATACAGACCTTCTCCAGATCCTTCAGGTTATGGGGCTGTCGCTGGGCAATACGGACTTTCAGTTCCCTCCAAAGATTTTCTATTGGGTTCAGGTCTGGAGACTGGCTAGGCCACTCCAGGACCTTGAGATGCTCTTACGGAGCCACTCCTTAGTTGCCCTGGCTGTGTGTTTCGGGTCGTTGTCATGCTGGAAGACCCAGCCACGACCCATCTTCAATGCTCTTACTGAGGGAAGGAGGTTGTTGGCCAAGATCTCGCGATACATGGTTTTCCTACTTACAAAGCATGTAGAGGTCTGTAATTTTTATCATAGGTACACTTCAACTGTGAGAGAGGGAATCTAAAACAAAAATCCAGAAAATCCCATTGTATGATTTTTAAGTAATTAATTTGCATTTTATTGCATGACATAAGTATTTGATCACCTACCAACCAGTAAGAATTCCGACTCTCACAGACCTGTTAGTTTTTCTTTAAGAAGCCCTCCTGTTCTCCACTCATTAACTGTATTAACTGCACCTGTTTGAACTCGTTACCTGTATAAAAGACACCTGTCCACACACTCAATCAAACAGACTCCAACCTCTCCACAATGGCCAAGACCAGAGAGCTGTGTAAGGACATCAGGGATAAAATTGTAGACCTGCACAAGCCTGGGATGGGCTACAGGACAATAGGCAAGCAGCTTGGTGAGAAGGCAACAACTGTTGGCGCAATTATTAGAAAATGGAAGAAGTTCAAGATTACGGTCAATCACCTTCGGTCTGGGGCTTCATGCAAGATCTCACCTCGTGGGGCATCAATGATCATGAGGAAGGTGAGGGATCAGCCCAGAACTACACGGCAGGACCTGAAGAGAGCTGGGACAACAGTCTCAAAGAAAACCATTAGTAACACACTACGCCGTCATGGATTAAAATCCTGCAGCGCACGCAAGGTCCGTCTGAAGTTTGCCAATGACCATCTGGATGATCCAGAGGAGGAATGGGAGAAGGTCATGTGGTCTGATGAGACAAAAATATAGCTTTTTGGTCTAAATTCCACTCGCCGTGTTTGGAGGAAGAAGAAGGATGAGTACAACTCCAAGAACACCATCCCAACCGTGAAGCATGGAGGTGGAAACATCATTCTTTGGGGATGCTTTTCTGCAAAGGGGACAGGACGACTGCACCATATTGAGGAGAGGATGGATGGGGCCATGTATCGCAAGATCTTGGCCAACAACCTCCTTCCCTCAGTAAGAGCATTGAAGATGGGTCGTGGCTGGGTCTTCCAGCATGACAACGACCCGAAACACACAGCCAGGGCAACTAAGGAGTGGCTCCGTAAGAGCATCTCAAGGTCCTGGAGTGGCCTAGCCAGTCTCCAGACCTGAACCCAATAGAAAATCTTTGGAGGGAACTGAAAGTCCGTATTGCCCAGCGACAGCCCCATAACCTGAAGGATCTGGAGAAGGTCTGTATGGAGTAGTGGGCCAAAATCCCTCCTGCAGTGTGTGCAAACCTGGTCAAGACCTACAGGAAACGTATGATCTCTGTAATTGCAAACAAAGGTTTCTGTACCAAATATTAAGTTCTGCTTTTCTGATGTATCAAATACTTATGTCATGCAATAAAATGCAAATGAATTACTTAAAAATCATACAATGTGATTTTCTGGATTTTTGTTTTAGATTCCGTCTCTCACAGTTGAAGTGTACCTATGATAAAAAATTACAGACCTCTACATGCTATGTAGGTAGGAAAACCTGCAAAATCGGCAGTGTATCAAATACTTGTTCTCCCCACTGTATATCCATACTGCCCTGCCTTTCGAAAGTATTTGAAAGCCAAGTTAACAAACAGATCAGACCATTTCGAATCCCACCGTACCTTCTCCGCTATGCAATCCGGTTTCCGAGCTGGTCATGGGTGCACCTCAGCCACGCTCAAGGTCCTAAACTATATTATAACAGAGATCGATAAAATACAGTACTGCGCAGCCGTCTTCATCGACCTGGCCAAGGCTTTCGACTCTGTCAACCACCGCATTCTTATTGGCAGACTAAATAGCCTTGGTTTCTCTAATGACTGCCTCGCCTGGTTCACCAACTACTTCTCAGATAGAGTTCAATGTGTCAAATCGGAGGGCCTGTTGTCTGGACCTCTGGCCGCCTCTATGGGGGTGCCACAGGGTTCAATTCTCGGGCCGACTCTATTCTCTGTGTATATCAATGATGTCGCTCTTGCTGCTGGTGACGCTCGGATCCACCTCTATGCGGACGACACCATTTTGTATACATCTGGCCCTTCATTGGACACTGTGTTAACAAACCTCCAAACGAGCTTCAACGCCATACAACACTCCTTCCGTAGCCTCCAACTGCTCTTAAACACTAGTAAAACTAAATGCATGCTCTTCAACCGAACGCTACTTGCACCCGCCCACCCGACTAGAATCACTACTCTTGGCAGGTCTGACCTAGAGTATGTGGACAACTACAAATACCTAGGTGTCTGGTTAGACTGTAAACTCTCCTTCCAGACTCACATTAAGCATCTCCAATCAAAAGTTAAATCTAGAATCGGCTTCCTATTTCGCAACAAAGCCTCCTTCACTCATGCTGCCAAACATGCAATCGTAAAACTGACTATCCTACCGATCCTTGACTTCGGCGATGTCATTTACAAAATAGCCTCCAACACTCTACTCAGCAAATTGGATGTAGTCTATCACAGTGCCATCCGTTTTGTCACCAAAGCCCCATATACTACCCACCATTGTGACCTGTACGCTCTTGTTGGCTGGCCCTCACTACATATTCGTCGCCAAACCCACTGGCTCCAGGTCATCTATAAATCACTGCTAGACAAATCCTTGTCTTATCTTAGCTCACTGGTCACCATAGCAACACCCACCCGTAGTCTGCGCTCCAGCAGGTATCTCTCACTGGTCATCCCCAAAGCCAACACCTCCTTTGGCCGCCATTCCTTCCAGTTCTCTGTTGCCAATGACTGGAACGAACTGCAAAAATCTCTGAAGCTGGAGACTCTTATCTCCCTCACTAACTTTAAGCGTCAGTTGTCAGAGCAGCTTACCGATCACTGCACCTGTACACAGCCATTCTGAAATTAGCCCACCCAACTACCTCAGCCCCATATTGTTATTTATTTTGCTAATTTGCACCCGTATCTCTATTTGCACATCTATCGTTCCAGTGTTAATACGAAATTGTAACTATTTTGCACTATGGCCTATTTATTGCCTTACCTCCATAACTTACTACATTTGCACACACTGTATATATATTTTCTGTTGTATTTTTGACTTTATGTTTTGTTTACCCCATATGTAACTCTGTTGTTTTTTATCGCACTGCTTTGCTTTATCTTGGCCAGGTCGCAGTTGTAAATGAGAACTTGTTCTCAACTGGCTTACCTGGTTAAATAAAGGTGAAATAAAAAAAGTATTATAATAATAACTACTGCAAACCTGAGCCACATATCTTCTGTAGTCCAAACGAAGCTCTTGCTGAAGTTTTTGCTTCTTCTGCTCATATTCTGCTCCCAACTGCAAACTTAATCCTGAACTCTCCTCTGGAAAAAAAACAGACGTTAAACATTAGCTAGTGCTGCATATCACTACCAATTCCACAGACAGACAACAAACCACACCTTGCCCCATGACAATTCATGATGATGGTGGTGGTCATAGAAACATAGGCTACACTGTACCTCTGCCAGGGTTTGGAAGTCTTCTCTGAGTTGATGCCCAGTCAAATGGAGCAGCGTTCTCCTTTACAGAGTTTACATTGTCTGCCTTTGTCTGTTGCAGTGGCAAAATAAAGATCACATTGGCCATTTACTTCAATCATTTATGTTATAAAATCATTGACAACATTTGAGGCAAGCATTTAACATGAAACTAACATTTGGCCAAACATTTGGAGTTTGCAGCCATTTCTCATTATTACATTGGAACCATTACACACCTTGATTGTCATGTAAGGTGGATCCTCCTCTTCCAAACATGCCCTCTCTTTAGCCACTTTGGTTATCTGTTCCTCCAAAAAACTGTCTAGGTTATCCATTTCTACATAAAATACAAATACAGGCAGGCTGTCAATCAACAATATATTGTTCAAATATAAACCTTTGAACGAACAGTAAAAGCTGAACAGTTTGTTTGATGCTCGAAATGAGAAATTAAAAAAAGCTAGGCTCAGAGCATCTATCTTTCCGTTGTTAGGCAACCACGATACACAAAGCTAGCTGATTAACTTTAGTTACAGTCCTTGCGAATGTTAGAAACTTGTCCCAAAACGTTAAAAAATTATCATGCAACACGTTTAGGGAAATATTAACCCAAACCAACATGGTAGCTTACCGCATGAACAGTCTTTGTGGCAAACAAAGAATGATGAAGTGCGCTGTTAAATGAATGTGCATCAAGTGGTGCTGCTAATGCGGCAGGGTCGCGAGACTTCGCACTGCCACAATAACTTCAATACGTTTTTTATCAGGTTGTTTTTAAGAATAAAAAATTTTGCTTCGCAACTCTAACAATATTAACAAATTGACATTATTGAACCTTCAAAGCTAAATTAAATGTACTAATTACTTTGTTTCCAAATAACAAATCAGTAAAAAGCGTCTGCATTTCACACATTCCCCAGAAGATGTCAGCATTTCGATTTGTATCACGTCGTCTGCTGTGTTGTTTGGACTAAACCATCACGTTAATAGGTGTTTTTGAGCTGTTGGTGAATAAAAGCATGAGTTTATCTGTTAAAGGCCATGCATTTCTGGCTTAATTTGATAGTTTCCTATGTAGCTATCATCATTAACTTAACAAAAATAATACGGTCACCTTATATTTTGATTTTAAAATGTGTATGTCCTCCTTTCCCACAGCATGGTACAGACCAGTGTCATGGCTCCCTGAACAAGTAGATGAGCAAGAGATACCGTTTTTTGATTATGTTATTATTAGCTAGCTAGAGGTTTTTGAAATATTAAGCGTTTGATAACACTCTAGTTTTCTCTCTAGTTTTTTTCTCTAGTATTACTTTATATTTTAGAGAGGTATTGAAACTAGTTTGTCAAAATGGCAGGGAGTAGCATGGCACAGAAAACATGGGAGCTACAAAACAGTATGCAGGAAGTTCAGAGCATAGATGAAATCTATAAATATGACAAAAAACAACAACAAGAAATCCTTGCTGCGAAGCCATGGACAAAGGAGTAAGTATATATTTATAGATTGTCAGTTGCTTTTCTTTGCAACTGCTTGCTAGTTCTTTGTTGGACTGAGTTAACGCAGCTTGACCAGCTAGCTGCTAGCTAAATTAGCTAGCTAGCTAGTTAGCATGTCAACAATGAGAATTCTCCCTACATTGCAAGCTAGCTAGCTAGTTAGCTGGTAGTGCTAGCTAGCTGAACTGGCAGTAACAAATGCATGTCATTGTTCCCTATGCATAATTCACATTACTATGATTGCTGTCCCGTAGTCATCAATACTTTAAGTACTGCAAGATCTCTGCTCTGGCGCTGCTGAAGATGGTGATGCACGCCAGATCCGGGGGCAACCTGGAGGTGATGGGGCTGATGCTGGGGAAAGTGGACGGGGAGACCATGAACATCATGGACAGCTTTGCCTTACCCGTGGAGGGCACAGAGACCCGGGTCAACGCCCAGGCTGCGGCTTATGAATACATGGCTGCCTACATTGAGAATGCCAAACAGGTAATATGACTGACTCCTGGAAGGGAGGGACATGTTTTTAGTCCTCAATGTTGCAGAAAAGGATTGATCAAAACATCTGATATTTTAGGGAGAACTGTGTCCATTGTTTTATCACAGTGGTAACATATTGGACACTATGTTGGAACTATCTCTTCATTGACTTGATGCTGATGCCTTGCCATTTGTGAACTGTCAGGTTGGTCGGCTGGAGAACGCCATTGGCTGGTACCACAGTCACCCAGGTTACGGCTGCTGGTTGTCAGGTATCGATGTCAGCACTCAGATGCTCAACCAGCAGTTTCAAGAGCCCTTCGTGGCAGTGGTGGTGAGTACAGTAAAAGCTCAACCTCCTGCCCCAACCTCAGCCCATAGTTCAATAGCTCAATACCCGCAAAATACAAAATGTTCGAATTTCCATTTGCCTTTTATTAGACTGTTTCCTAAATACAGTACTTTGGTTTTCTTTTTGCGGGTACAAGGTCATGCATGAGTAACTGAGAGGGGTGCAATCAGGTTTAGGCATCCCTTTAGTGGTTGTTGATGTATGGTAGTAGTTCACCAAGAGGCACGGGCAAATATTAGGCTTTTGTAACAGTAGATGCTATTTGCACTTGATTGGAACCGCAGGGCTGCAGTGCCAAGGACATAGGGTAATTAAGTGTGTACTTTGACTACACTGGCAGCAGTAGTTAAGAAAAAAACGTCACTCCTGGTGGCCAGCTTGGGGTGATCTCTAGAGACTGTCTGACCTCGGAATGCATTTTCCTGTTCTACTGTATCTCGTTCCCTCCCAGATCGACCCCACTCGCACCATATCTGCAGGGAAAGTCAATCTTGGCGCCTTCAGAACATACCCCAAAGTAAGGAGTAAAATGTGTTTCTCGCAATTATTTCAGTCTTTAGCTCTATTACATGTAACATTAGACAAGTTGGGGGAAAAATAAAATAACTCATAAATACCTAATATATCATTTATTATACAGTATTTATTATCCATACAACATGGAACATTTATTTTTAAGATTTTCTTGTATCTACTGTATAAGAAATAATATTATGATTAATTGTCAATCTTGTGTTAAATGTCTCCATTTGAAAAATGTGTTATTAGTGGCTAATTCCTTAATGGATAGCTGAGTGTCTCTATCAGATTGGGAAAATATTTTAAGACTATTTTAAGATTTCCTCTCTGTAAATATAAATGTATCAATGAGTCTAAAAATTGTCTGCGTTGTTTTCAGGGTTACAAACCTCCTGATGAAGGACCCTCTGAGTATCAGACCATTCCCTTGAACAAGATCGAAGACTTCGGTGTGCACTGCAAACAGTGAGTCCTGTTGGACATTTAAACTGGCAGAATGTTTAGGCACACAAATAATCTTAAGCATCATCTTGCAAATTTTCTAGGTAAACATGACAAGTTACTTAAAAAAAAAAATAATGTGTTAGGGTTGATGTGGCCTATAGCACAAGTTCAAGTCCTTATGATGTAATAATGCCTTAGTAACACTGTGGTAAATAAAAGGTAATATTTTCTTCATTTAAGTTACATTGTGTAATTATTCACTAAGTGCCGTGGGGTTTTGTTTGTTTAGGTATTATGCCCTGGAGGTGACTTATTTCAAGTCTTCCCTCGACCGAAAATTACTGGAGCTCCTCTGGAATAAATACTGGGTCAACACTCTGAGCTCTTCAAGTCTTCTGACGGTAAGTGTTTGGAATATAACTCTTAATCAAGCAATGTTCAATTTGTAGAACACAACAATTAGATATATAACAATTCAATACGGAATCAAGGAGCAGCTGAAGTAGAGGTGCAGATCTTGCATATGAATACAAATCCCTCTGTTTATTTAGATTGTTATTAATAGCCATTTTATATGGCCAGTTGGGGGGATTATTTGTTTTATTATTTTTTGAAGTCCATTGTACAGATTTACAAACATGGGTTAATTAATATGACTGAGGCCACCATGTTAACCTGCAAACAAAGAATCCATGCTTTGGAGATGTGATGATACAGATGTCGCTGTCGTTCACTGTGGATCATCTCCCTCGTCGCCAATACATTCTAGAGATTGAAAGCCCCAGTGAATTCCCATTGTGGATGCCGCCGCTCTGGCTAAACAGTCTAAAGGCAGCGGACTATCCAAACAGTGGACTCTGGGCATTCTGGATGAAGATGGATTGACTAGTTGTCAGGAATCGGCTGCTCCATTGGCGAAGGGCTTTGTCAGTCACTACACTGTTACCACAGTCTGGGCCCCTGTCATTGTCTCCTAATTGCCTGCTCCATGGAAAACACGGCCTCACCTTAGGCAAACCTTTTCACCGAACCCTTTTCACGGCGACTTGGCAAGCCATTTAAGCCTTTATCAAGTTCAGCATACTTGTATTGAATGTCTCAGTAGTGGTGAAGAAAATAGGTGATGGTGAAATTGTGCATGAACATTCTCCCTGGTTAAGGTGTGTGTGTGTAGATAGCCCACACACGGACCGGTATATAGGCTACTGCTTCCACATGCTTTGATTAACTTAATCGTATGCGTTCGTCTGATCATGGTACATGACAATATAACATATAGGTACATAATCCAATGTGTGTGTCCTTGTGTCCCCAGAATTCAGAATACACCACAGGCCAGGTGTTTGACCTGTCTGAGAAGCTGGAGCAGTCGGAGGCTCAGCTGGGAAGAGGAAGCTTCATGCTGGGCCTGGACACACACGACAGGAAGTCTGAGGACAAACTGGCCAAAGCTACACGAGACAGGTAAGGCAACACAATATAGATCATGTTTATTTGGGCTTACTTATTGATTTGGCATTCAGGCCCAGACCTCAGGCTATTTAGTGATTGATTCATAGCATGACACTCTAATATTGTCATGGTAAATCGTTTTTTGACATAGAACCATACATCACCGTATGTTTTGTTTAGGCGGAGGTATTGACTGACTGGATACTTTTAAGTTATACAATATCTGTATTATTGCAATATGTTTTGTAACTATTTTGATCACACATTATTTGTGTGTAGATGTGATAGGAATGATTAGTTACTTTTTTAGCTGATGGCATGTCCTACCTACCTATTCAATGTCTGCTTATTTATACAATAGTTGGGATTTCTTGAGTTTCTCCCGTGAATGCAACACCTATCTGTTAATTCATCTGACCTGTCTGTTGATGGATAGGTCATCTGTGTCACCTCTTCATGTCCAGAGCGAAACGTAACTTTACTTTTTTCCCCTGGCTATTCAAGCTGCAAGACAACCATTGAGGCAATCCATGGTCTGATGTCTCAAGTCATCAAGGATAAACTCTTCAATCAAATCAACACGTCTGCCAACTAAGCCCGAAACAGCCCAAGTGAAGTTCACCCCTCGTGTGTGTATTACTGTGTATGTTTAGCATTTAGATTATTGTTAGCAGAATGATCTGTCACTTATTATCTGAGGAAAGTTTCTTAGTTTAATTTCTTTAGTGTGAATGATTGATCTCAACTTATGTGTGTGCGTAAATAAATAGTGGTGTTACAGTGTATCTACATTCAAGTTTTCTTTCCTTGACTTCATTTAAGTATTCCTGAGGTTGGTGAACCATATTGTTTTAACTGAATTGCTTCCAACTTTAGTTAATGTAGTTTTTCTTCTTTTTGAATGCTTGCAGACATTTGAAAGGTATGCTCCTTTGGGTTCAACATGACACAGCACTGTGCCATTTTTATGTCCCATGGCTGTTTGGCATTGGCTGTAGTAGAGTACAACCTAACACTTCAACAAAGACCATGGTTACATATTTCTCCATAACAAAAACTACAACCAGTCAGCCAGTCATTTCAACTCTGGCCAGTCATAGCATTACATAATGGAACAACAAACTCAAGCCGCTGTATCGGCTCGAATGTAAACACTGGCTGGCATGGTCGAGACGTCTCCGCGGAGCGGCTCTCGGTGCAGGTTGTCTCTCAATGGTACACAGTCCTTCAGGGTCGCAGAGTCGTCAAGCTGCGCCACAGCAATGATGCAGCACAGAAACAGGAGGCATGCACACTGGAGTCTATTCACACAACCCGTCTGCTCTTCATCAAAGCAGACACTGTCTGCCTTTCCTTACACAGCAGCCCTGGCACATTTTCATGTAATAATACTTTTTTTTCTTGTGGTATTGTAATGGTGGAATGTATGTTTTTGATGCAGCATTGCAGAGGCAGGGAACCATATTTGGGGCACATTGAATGGGTCGGCATTCTGTCATGTACGTGGGCTTTGGCACCAATTCTTGTAATGATTTTTTACATTATTATAATAGGTGAAGTGTGTATCCTAATGTGGTGTTTTAGAAAGAGGAAACTTATTGAATTATGTTTAATGCAATTTGTGAATTTTGGAATTAACAAGAGTGAACAATTGGCTTTCCCCTCACATGGTCCATTGAATGCACTGTAGCTAGTGGTTTTGCCAAACCTTTAAGTGCATTACAGTACTGTTACGGTAAGAGCTAAATACTGTTATGGCTAGATGCTCAATGAGTATATGGAATGTGCTTTCTTAGTAATGGTGTTACCTAATGCAAGGTTTGTAAAATGATCATTTAAATATAAGACCAGTGTTCCGTATTGGACATTGGCCTGCATATAAATCTTATGATCAGCACCAGATGAACATTTCTATTCTTCACTAACAGTGGAAACTAGTAAATGTGAATTCCAATGAAAGCCAACCGACAGCCAAGCATTCAATACTATTACAATGTAAGTTACTGAATTAACATTTATTTTCATTAAGCGTACTATTATCCAAATCGTCCATGAAACAGTAGAATTCAGTGAATTCTTTGAAAATTAATTGGAATAATAAACAGGGGTGATGTAATACTGATTTTAAAAACAAACTGTAGTTCTGAGAACAGAGGATTGATAAGGCTTATGATGAATAGCTATTTATTACTGGGCCCTTATAGGCCCTGTTTTCTTTGGATCTCAGAACACGATCAACAAGCATGGTGTAGTGAAGGGGGTTGGAACTCACTCGTTGCCCTAGAGGGGAGCTATGTTGGGGGGGAAAGAAGGGCCCATAGCACTACATTTCCTCCTTGCCAAGTGCTCTGCATGCATAAGTGGAGGCAAGTCATTCAGTCGCAGGAAGCCCGGGACCTGACATTATATAACAATGCACGGGTCACTGCTGAGACTCACCGAGCCAATCGCATTGTGACCCCGGCCTGCTTGGTACATTATACACATCATTCCTGGGAGCAATGTGATCTTGGCTGGAGAGAAGGGGAGAAGTGGGACAGAATTCAGCCCAGAAAGTTGGAGAAACTGATAAACATGGTGTCGGGTTACCTCATGTACAAGTCTGCAGGCAATAGAGGCCTGACCTCAGGGGTAGCTGCAGGATCTTTACTAAATTCACTCTGTTTTACTGTTTATGTCTGTCTGTCTGTTTGACATTTTCCACACTCTCTTTGATCTTTATTTAACCTTTGACCTCATATAATCCTGGATCATGGACATACAATGTTTTACATTTCACCACTGAAAAGGCAAAACAGTTTTTATTTCAGAGGTCTACAAAACCACACAAGTAGCTGATCATTAGAAATGTACATAAAAGACCACATGATTTATGATGTTTGAATGGAATCGTTTTCTGACAATTTCTGAAGAAAGGAAAAGTGCTGAAAGGAATTCTGGCTTTCTCTATATTTATCCAAGATTTTTTAATTTACTCAGCCAGAAAAGTCTGGCCCAAAATATGTTTTTCATGAGGATGTGACAAGGTAATAAAGAGTGAAATGCAATCCAATTCACAAATGTTTTGGATGCAAATATAACAATTTGGAAGATCTTGATACAAATGGCAAAAACTGTGATAGACTCAAACTGTCATTTATTCCGAGGTGATTTTACATACATTTACACAACTAAGTTTGATTGTGATCAATTAAATTATTGATATGTATGAATTCATGTATAAATTCATTACGTTGACTTATGGTTCGCAGAGAAATGAACAATCTAAAGGAAATGTTTTGTTTTCTTACCTGCATGCTGACTGCAGCAATAATGTAATGCACTGCAAAGCCAATTAATTTCTGCCAAAGCCATGTAATTCATCTACCACTTCCTTTGTGAATTCCAATGTTTGTTCTAGATCCAGTTACGTTTGGGTCCATATTTAACTTAAATGTACTATAAGAAAAAGGAAATTAATTTATGTCCTCAAGTTTTGGGGCACAGTCATTTTTTTTCACATTAATAACAACCTGTGTTTTGGTCATTTTTCACAAAACTGTCAGAATCGGAGAAAAAAATGTTTTTGTAGTTAAATATAACAGAGCGTTGACAATAATTAAATGCGTGTATACAGGCAACCATTGTAAGTAATTAGTAATGAGCAGAATAGCAATCTATCTTTCTGACTGCAACTGCACATGGTGCACAATTTGATTGACACTTGTGTAAACCATTGACACAAGGTGTAAACAGCTCATGCTCGAAAAACTCAACTAAATCCATGGTTGTTAATTAGCATACTAGTAAGCAATCTGCTACTATTCCAGGATAATAGAGAAAGGAAAGTAACAGTATGCTGCATAAAATATATTTTTATTGCAAAGGAAAGGATGTAGATTAGCTACGCAGTCCTCTCTGCACTCTCGTCTGTGTTGTTCCCATGGCAACCATTCCCAACAAGGATATCCACACACAAGGGTAAACTTTCTCCTCATCTCATCCCGCATCTTTAGCATTAGTCTCTTTTATCATCAAATTACAAGGACACGTGCATATACTACAGTGGTAGGTAGATTTATATGTACTTTGAAAGCCTGTTTTTTGCTGGCTATCGGTGACAGCTTTGTTGAAAGGCTAAAGTTAGTTGCATTGCTAGTTTGATGTTTGTGCCTACCGTTAGCTACAGTAGTAGTAACAGTTAGCTAGTTAGCTAACGTTAGTTGCTACAGAAAATTAATGAATGTGGCTTTGTGTTTATCCTGTAAGTTAACTGCTGCTTGTGTCAGTTGTTTTGAACATGATTAACTGCTGTCCGTCCAGTCCCGAGGGCTTCACTGACCTTGCAGCTGCCGAGTGGAGATCTCATCTCAATCGATCAGAGGCACTCTTCCATGTCAACTCAGCCTCATGCCCTGAGATCAAGTTTATGAAAGACCTGCTGTCACACTCAGCTCTGTGTGCGTGTGTGTACCGCTGGAACTGAGGAAGATGTGGAACAGGAATAAAGCCTTGTTCAGATGGCCTGCTTGGGGAATAGATGGCCTGCTTGGGGAATAGATGGCCTGCTTGGGGAATAGATGGCCTGCTTGGGGAACAGATGGCCTGCTTGGGGAACAGATGGTGTGCTTGGGGAACAGATGGCCTGCTTGGGGAATAGATGGCCTGCTTGGGGAACAGATGGCCTGCTTGGGGAATAGATGGCTTGCTTGGGGAATAGATGGCCTGCTTGGGGAATAGATGGCCTGCTTGGGGAATAGATGGTCTGCTTGGGGAATAGATGGCCTGCTTGGGGAATAGATGGCCTGCTTGGGGAATAGATGGCCTGCTTGGGGAATAGATGGACCTAATTTCCACAAATATAGTGGTCATCCCACCTTTGCCCCTCTAATCCTTAATGTCTGGTGTAAAGCTAGTTGGGAGAATAAGAATGACCTGCTAATGCTTTTAGCAGTAGTTACCGGTGCTGACTTTGACAAATGCTATCAGCTTCCTTTTACACACATTCAGTTTCATTTAGGCATAGCAATATTCCACTTTACTTCAATGAGCACCTAAAATCACAAATATTTCATTGGGGAAATATATATTTTTGAATAGGACAGACATTTTCTGTGGCATAACTCCAATGACATGTTTTTTCCTTCTGACTCATCTCTTTACAGATAGTTAATGTGTTTCCCTTGTTCAGATGTTTCTAGTGGTTGTTCTGTAAACGCTTGGCTGAAGCTGAAAAGGATCCACTCTGAAGCAGGGTCTGTGACGAGCCATCATGGTCCGCCTCACCATAGATCTGATTGCCAAATCCAGCAACCATTTCAAAAACAAGAGAAGCTACTCCCTCCCAAAGTACCTCAAGAAACTCACTCACCTGAACTTCTCCAACAAGAACATAGAGGACATTGTAAGTACGAGATCACAAGACATACTACAGTTACCCAAATTAATATAGGCTAGCTATGTTCTGTTTCTGTGCTTCTCTCTTTTAGCTTCTAATGGTAAAGATATCTTCTTTGTTTGTTGCAGGATGATCTCTCCATGTGCAGAAACCTCACAGTCCTCTACCTGTACGACAATCAGATCAGCCAGATCTGCAACCTGGGCTTTGCCTCCAACCTCACTCACCTGTACATGCAGAACAACAACATCACTCACATAGATAACCTCTCCAGCCTGCAGAAGCTCTCCAAACTGTGAGTAGGAGCTTGTCCAGTTTAAATGGATACTTTAGGATTTTGGCATTGAAGACTGTAATCTACTTCCCCGGAGATAGATGAACTCAATGATACCATTTTTATGTCTCTGCGTGCAGTTTGAAGGAAGTTGCTAACTAGCGTTAGTGCAATTTCTAACTAGTGTTAGCACAATGACTGGAAGTCTATGGCAACAGCTAGCATGCTAGCTGTTCCTGTAGACTTCCAGTTACTGTGCTAACGCTACTTAGCGTTGGCTCGTGAAAATAACTCTAACTTCCTTCATACTGGACAAAGAGATAAAATCCACGAGTTCATCTATCTCTGGGGAAGTAGATAAAGGGCTTCATTGACAAAATCCCAAAGTATCCCTTTAAATGTATGATGTCTGTGGTAAAGCTTTGGAGATCCATTAAACTGTCTATGACTGTCTGTATGCATGTGTCCATGTTTCTCCATTCGTCCGTGTTTTTGTCTTGGCGTGCATGCGTGTGTATCTCTTACGTTTGTGTGTGTGTGTGTGTGTGTCTCTCTCTGTGCCATATCAGGTACCTGGGGGGAAACAGCATCACGGTGGTGGAGGGGTTAGAGAAGCTGGGGGATCTGAAGGAGCTCCACCTGGAGGGCCAGAGACTGCCCAGTGGAGAGAAGCTGCTCTTTGACCCCAGGACTCTCCTCTCCCTCGCTGTAAGACACACTAAAGCTTACCGTATGCTTCCCAGTCTAAACATTTTGCACATATATTATGAATACATTTTGTGATGTTTTTGTTCATTTTGGTGTTCAGCAGCATTTGGCAGTTTTTTTTCCGGCTGTTCGAGCACACAACATTTTTTCTTGAGGCAAGCCAAAGTTCGGTAGCCGAAGTCTACGCCCCTTCGTCGGTGATTGGGCAACAGTAGGGATTCTTCAATGACATGTTTGTTGTCATTCAACGAGAGATTACTAGTTTTCATGCACACTTTTTCACTTGACAAATACTGCACCGAACATCTTAGATGAAAATTTGCGCGACTAAGAACTCATCGCCAAAAACGTCAAAATGAATGACAGATTCATTGATTTATCTTAGATTAATAATGACTATTTTGAGGAAGTGTAACTGTATGTTGTTGAAAAAACGAAGGAAGGGAAGCGCTGCTAAGGTACACAATAGTAGATTTTGGTAGACAGAAGGTGCTCTTTGGTAAAAGGGGTAACTGTATGTTGTTACTAGGCTATCTTTAGAGGGACAAAAAGTAATATTGGCACTTTTTTCTTGTTTTTCAAGCAAATGTTTTTTTAAGGGAGTATGCGAGGCACAGACGTTCGCTTCGCCTAGCCGAGTTCTGCTAGGAGCAAACCCAACCTAGTATGCGGACGCCTTAACACACCAATCACATCACCAACCACATCCTATAGTAAAGGAGATTGTTTCAGCTCATTTCACACCACAATTGACAACTGAAATGCTAGATTCCACCATCAATCTCCCGTTGCTCTGTATCGGTAACGTCATCATTTCCACCCTCTTGAGCAATAAGACCATATATGTTCACGACCTGCATTATGTGCTTGTCTGGCAAAGGTCTCTCAGATTTCCATAAGGCCAATGGTCCCTGTAAAAAGCGGTATTGTGCTGGGTTTGATGATGTCAAAGAGAGCTCTGTGGCACTTTCTGGTCTCACAGATCAACCAGGGCTGTTTACTCCTCAGGCCCTGGGTAAACAAACTGCAAATCTCACATTCTTGTTTATTTTGATAATTAAAGAAATTGCAGTGCAAATGTAAGAGCGCCAGCTTTTTATCAATGGCTCTAGTTAAAGGAACTGAAACTAAGACCAATATCACATTTCAACAGCAGTAAAATAAAACCAGTAAAATAAAAACTTGAGAAATACTGCACCGAACATCTTAGATGAAAATTTGCGCGACTAAGAACTCATCGCCAAAAACGTCAAAATGAATGACAGATTCATTGATTTATCTTAGATTAATAATGACTATTTTGAGGAAGTGTAACTGTATGTTGTTGAAAAAACGAAGGAAGGGAAGCGCTGCTAAGGTACACAATAGTAGATTTTGGTAGACAGAAGGTGCTCTTTGGTAAAAGGGGTAACTGTATGTTGTTACTAGGCTATCTTTAGAGGGACAAAAAGTAATATTGTAATTAGAACCATTATAGAACCAAAGCAATCTGTTGAACCATTTTACAGACGTAATCAAGGGACATTAAGATATACTGGTTGTAAATATTATTCAAGTCGTTTTTCAAATGTTTCACTTATCTTTGCAGGAATCTCTAGGTGTCTTGAATATCAATAAGAACAACCTAGATGATGTCAGAGATCTTGCCATTCTAAAGAAACTCACACATTTCTTTGCTGCAGACAACCAGCTACAGGACATGCAGGTATGAGCTCCTACGTTTCCTCATGAAAACACTGCTACTGATGGAGTTAGCTAATACCAGTCACCACTTACTCTACTCTTAACCTATGTGACAAAAGTGTAAACTGTGAGCATATCGTGCGATCGAAAAAGAACCCACACCACATCACAGAAACAATGTGTGCCGCAGTGTATTCAAATCAACACGCTGACTATAAGCAGATCAGGGTAACATGAACAGTGATGTGTGAAATGATATGGAGAGCAGGGTGCTAAAGAACCAAATCCTGCAAATCCCGCCAGAGGTTCACAGTCTCTGCGACTCGCACAGGGTCAGAATTATTCAACAAATCAGCAGCCTAGTCCCCCAGGACCGCCTTCGCTGACAGCTTTAAACAAGCGCAAGTTTCTCTCCTTCCTTAGGAGGCTGATTTTTTCTCTTTCTCTGTGAGTACAGCATTTGATACCTCCTTCCCAGCAGCACCACTGAACTTGATGGGAGATTCATTTGAAGCAGAGATATGGTTTCTGCTCGCTGTGTTGACCTTGAAAAACGACCTGCTGTGTGTTCCTGTGACTCCACTTCTGAGGAAAATACTTTTTTTCTCTCTCTTTATAGATCTGAAAGGCTAGATGGTTGAATTCTTTTAAAAAGGATGTCTCTTCATCCACGCTATAATGTCACTTTGGGACACAGCATTGAAAGCACACCGTTAGCATGGGTAACATTGGCACTCAACACAATGCCATTCCACTGAGCAGAGCAGCCCTCTGCAGGTAATGGTACATGAATCAGAGGGAGCTCTCATATTCTCATATTTAGTGGATATCTCCTTTAATTTATACAACCCCTCTGCCATTATTGATCCTGCAAAGACAGCACCATGAAGGATCAATCCCGCCTTCAACCCAGTGGGGGCAGAATCCAGAGGAAGCATTATAGATTTTAAAAATATATTATGACAGGCAGTCAGCCAGGGTGACAAATGGGCTGGTATCTACCGAGGCCGTTCACACGGCACGGGGCAGAGAGGACCAGAGAGGATGGACATAACTGGCCCATCATTAAGTCCAGTGAGGAACCAGGGCCCAGCAGCTTAGCCCCGCGCAGTGCTCATCCAGCCCGGGTCTCGGAGCCCCCGCAGGGGATGCAATTTGGCGCTGAGCTGCTCCTCGCCGAGGCCCTTGTGAGTGACGGCCCTGACACGATCATTTATCAAAGCCTGGGAGTGTGCTGCGCCGAAGGGGTCCCCTCTGAACTGATTGCAGCGCAGGCTGGAAAAGTGGAAGCGCTTTGGCCGAGACAGGAAAGCAATGAACAATCAGAGCGCGTCCAGAGAGTATACATATTTCCAGGCTTGGATTAATGTGCCTTTAGATAAACATACACTGCAGGACAGGCAACACGCTGGAAGAGCCCGTGGAAGGCGCCCGCAGGGAAAACTTGTTAGTCACACAACACCATTGTTTAATTGTTGTTGTTGTTTTAAACAGCTGATGTGTTGTTTACACCTTTTCCCTTGGATTTTGCTCTTGGCAGTGCTACCTTTGAATTATGTGTTGTTGTTTTTTTAGCTTATAGTATGATTTTCCCACCGGAGAGTGGTTTGTTGATTACATTAATTATATGACATCCTATACATTGTTGAAAGTACAGTCCGTAGACGCATTATAAATTGATACTATAGAGTGCTCCATTTTCACTTCCTCAAAGGTTAAAGTGCCATTTTGTTTCCCACACTTTGTCTTGTAAATACTGTACAGAGCCTCTGCAATATAGTGTCCGACACCTTTACATTTGTAAGTACAGTATGTTCAGCATAAGTGTCTCCGTATTTTTCTTGTATTCTATTTAGGATTTAGAGTTGGTGTTCAGCCAATGGCCTCAGCTGCATCGAATGGATTTGAGTGGGAATCCTGTGTGCCACAAACCCAAGTACAGAGATAGGCTGATAACTGTGTGCAAAAGACTGAGTGAGAAAATTGTTTTGTACCCCTACCTAATGATCATAGGAATTGTATTATGCATTTTACATTATATGATGTTTCAATAACTAATGCCTTTGACCTAATTCTCTACAATTACAGAAAATATTTCAGCTCTATAACACACAGGACTTAATTTAATTGTAGACTATGATAATATTGTTTTTGTAGACGAACTTGATGGGAAGGAAATTAATGAGTTGTCCAGGCAGTTCCTGATTAACTGGAAAGCGTCGAAAGACGCCAAGAAAAAACTGAAGGATGAAAGAATTATGACCGGCCAGATCACCTATCCCTTTACTGGTAAGATAATGTACTGTTATATCTTTTTACATCATTCTGCTAGAGAAATATACAAATATCAAATAAATATTTTAAAAGAGACACTCACTTTGCACTTATGAAACATGCATATCCCATGTTACAGCCTCACACACTTTGCTCCAAGGTCAACCACGCTCTCCCTACTTTGGTCCTGCTGTGTGTATGTCCGAAGTATCGTTAGAACTGTGACATCGTGTATGTATGACTCGCTTTGTATGACTCGCTTTGTTTGTGTTGCAGCAGACTTCCACATGGGCCCCCATCCTTCATCCAACTATAACTACGCCACCGTCCTGGGAAAGAGGAATCCTCCGGAGTGTGGGAGACCCAGCAGGAAGGTCCGCTCAGAACACTCACAACTGGACAGTGCAGCAATGAGGTGCCGTAACAATCTATAGTCCTATCACCCATATGAAACATTCATTCCACGCACTTTTAGAAAAAAAGACTTGCTGGACGTTGCATATTTATTAAAAGGGGAAAAAGTACAGTAGGTGGAATTGGGGGAAAAGTGGTCAGTGCAGCAGGAAAGGTTTTCAGATCAAGATATCGTCAGTGCCTGTCACCAGTACAATCAATACCAAAAAAATGTATTTGGTAATTTATTGTTACAGACAGTCTTAATACATCAATATGGGACACAAAATTGTGGAAACATTCAGTGTTTTTAGACTTTTCGATATGACAGATTTAGAATACAGTGGCTCTTCCCACCCATGTCTGATAATTGATTAATTTATTCTTTAATTCAGACAAAAATTTGAGGCAAATGTATATTGTATCTCAGTTTGAATAAGAAATGTGTATTTAGTTGGAATAAGTGATTTTAACATCAACACGTTTCACTTAACTGCTTGTTTCCTTCCATTTTGATATACATGCTTGACGATTGGCCTGCTATTTGTCAAATGCTCTTCTTTCTTTTCATGCAAATAAACAGTTTCCTTCCCTGCTGTCGGCCTGGTGTTGACCATCAGTACAATATGAACAGTTCATACAGGGCTTTCTCTTTAATAGCCAATATACATACACTACCATTCAAAAGTTTGGGGTCACTTAGAAATTGACTTGTTTTCAAAAGAAAAGCATTTTTTTGTCCATTAAAATAACATCAAATTGATCAGAAATACAGTGTAAACATTGTTAATGTTGTAAATGGCTATTGTAGCTGGAAACTGCTGATTTTTTATGGAATATCTACATAGGCGTACAGAGGCCCATTATCAGCAACCATCAGTCCTGTGTTCCAATGGCACATTGTGTTTGCTAATCTAAGTTTATCATTTTAAAAGGCTAATTGATCATTAGAAAACCCTTTTTTTTCCCACGGGGGCCAGTATGAAAAATGTATGCACTCACTAATTGGAAGTCGCTCTGGATAAGAGCGTTTGCTAAATTACTAAACTGTCAACTGTAAACTTTTGCAATTATGTTAGCACAGCTGAAAACTGTTGTGCTGATTAAAGAAGCAATAAAACTGGCCTCCTTGAGACTAGTTGAGTATCTGGAGCATCAGCAATTGTGGGTTTGATTACAGGATCAAAATGGCCAGAAACAAAGAACTTGCAAAGAAAAAGCCATATCTCAGACTGGCCAATAAAAATAAAAGATTAAGATGGGCAGTCTGAGATATGTATTTTTCTTTGCAACTCTGCCTAGAAGGTCAGCATCCCGGAGTCGCCTCTTCACTGTTGACGTTGAGACTGGTGTTTTGTGGGTACTATTTAATGAAGCTGCCAGTTGAAGACCTGTGAGGTGCCTGTTTCTCAAACTAGACACTAATGTATTTGTCCTCTTGCTCAGTTGTGCACCGGAGCCTCCCACTCCTCTTTCTATTCTGGTTAGAGACCGTTTGCGCTGTTCTGTGAAGGGAGTAGTACACAGCGTTGTACGAGATCTTCAGTTTCTTGGCAATTTCTTGCATGGAATAGCCTTCATTTCTCAGAACAAGAATAGACTGATGAGTTTCAGAAGAAAGTTATTTGTTTCTGGCCATTTTGAGCCTGTAATCGAACCCACAATTGCTGATGCTCCAGATACTCAATTAGTCTCAAGAAGGCCCGTTTTATTGCTTCTTTAATCAGCACAACAGTTTTCAGCTGTGCTAACATAATTGCAAAAAGGTTTTCTAATGATCAATTACCCTTTTAAAATGATAAACTTGGATTAGCAAACACAACGTGCCATTGGAACACAGGACTGATGGTTGCTGATAATGGGCTGTACGCCTATGTACTGTAGATATTCCATTAAAAATCAGCCGTTTCCAGCTACAATAGCCATTTACAACATTAACGATGTCTACACTGTATGTCTGATCAATTTGATGTTATTTTAATGGACAATAAAATTGCTTTTCTTTCGAAAACAAATAAATTTCTAAGTGACCCCAAACTTTTGAATGGTAGTGTAAATTGCTTTATACTTTTTCATACCACATCCCACTCAAATATGAAATATATATATATAAGAGGCGGATGATCACTTACTGGTCAGCTCTCTCTCTGTTCTCCCAGGCCACGGAATGTGAAGATCCCAGTGAGTGCGGGGCTGCTTAGTGATGTGGCCGACTCTGCTAAAGTCTGCGGCCTGTGAGACGGACATGCCAGCTCTGCTAACACACACTCTGATGACGCTCTCATTGCAGAGCCACTAACACACACATATATACACTCTGGTGACCCTCTCACCACTGACCCTTACCTTACACATAACACATATTCAGTGCTTGACTTGGGCAGGAGCTCACTGGAGCTGAGTACCAGCATCTAAAATGTTTTACTGCTTGAGCTCCTGCACCTCTTATAGAATATTAACTAGAAAGTATTGTGGAACTCCTGCAACTAAATATAAACAGTACCGGCACCCAAAATGGGTACCGGCACCTATTCCAGTCCAAGTCAAGCACTGCACATAACCTACCACTGCTGTGACCACACATCAGGAGCGGACCTGAAGCCTGACACGCTCAATACACTATGGTCTGTCACTGTCAGGGACTGATGGACTGCAGTAGAGGCACTTTATGGTCATAATATATGTACTTAACTACCTGCACTCTTTGGAGTCTTGTTAAAATGTTATGACAGAACAATAGCTGCCCTATAAAAGCAATGTCGGATATTATATCAATGTTGTTTTTTTTTACTTTGCCTGTTTGATGTTTGTTTTGTGTACCTGAGTGGACTTGATAGGAATTTGAAGATACCTGGATTTTAGAGTGTACGATCTGATGTGTTTATTTATGAAAACCCCTGAATGCCAAAGAATGGTGTTTGGGTGTGTCCATGCTGGGAAGTCTCCATTTCACAAATGGCTTTATTGGATTTTACAAATATCATTTTCACCAATTTGGGAAGTTATATCCCAGAACTCTATGTCAAATAAGTCCACACCATAAATCCAATCTGAGTTTGTGTTTTATACAAATGAAATTACAGTATAACCACTATCTGTGTCCTTGATAGTCTAGTTTGTCATTTTTTCCTGCTGTATTAATGACATGTTTTGTGGGACACCAACCGTGCATTATGATGTCAGATATGCACTTAATTGCGCACCATTGTCAGAAAATATTATTGTATAATAAATGGTGAACGTTTTAATTGGAACAGGAGCCTTCTTTTTTTTAAAACAAAATAGTAATTCCAGAGCATCATATAATTTGACAAAAAAGCTTGATAGCCTAATGTCACTCCTTGCAGTCACTCCCTCATAATGTGGAAATAATACTCGATGAGAGAGGAGTAAAATTGCTTTGGTTATCGTATTATCCCCTGTCTAAATTCCCTCCGAGCGTCTGGATGGGTTTTTAAAGGCATGTAGGAGTATAACCCCTGAAAGATGTGCGGTAATTAGGGAACGAAGCTTACTTAACCCTCTTTGCTTTGCCTCATAATTAGTGGCCCGGAGCAATACTGTTACTCCATCCTTACAAAAACAATTTTTATCAAGAACAGTCTGAGGATATGCATGTTATGAATAATCCCATTCATTAATTTGCCGACATCTCCGTTTTCGAACCCTGGAAATCAGAGTGATTAATTTATGAGTCTCGCAAGTATTTCCTCATACATGCCTGTTGATTGCACTGTTTAGATTTTATTTATTAGCTGTTTATTGGAAATTAGACTATTTTGTGACCTGCAACTCAAGGCACCCTGGCAATTAGGCAATTTTGCATATCACCTTACCCCTAGTCATCTTGTCATCATGGTCTGTTGCAACCATTGGGGTCTGCAACAAGTATTAGCACCAAAATATTAGGGACTGTTTATTTGGGCAGGTACCTGATATAGCCCTCTTGTAGCCTTGTGGAAAGTAATGACAGAGAGAGCACTTGGGTAGGAAGGCAGGTAGGCTAAGGCATATAATCAGTTCACGACCCATATCATGTTAATAACACAGATGTCCCCTCTTTATTGATGTGACCAAATGCTATGACAAAAATACATGGTTTGCTCAGTTATGGTTTTGGAAGAAGTACCGTCCCCCAAAAGTTTGCTAGAAAAAAAATACAGCCTCTGGCGTTGAAAAGAGGTCTCTCCCCTTCGACAGAAACAAGTTGCGCAAGGGAAAAGAGCAGTAAGTTTCTCCCACTGCCAGGGAGTCTTAAGGGCTTGTGATTAATTACTCTGGAGTGAAAAAGTTGTCAGCTCTTTGTGTATGCAATAAAGTATGCAATAAATTAGAGGCTCCTGAGACGTATACGCATACACTCAGGTGAGCGCTCCGTACGTGGACATACTCATTGCGCACCTTCTTCCACGACCGCGCCTCTTTATAAAGATTATCTGGACTTGGAGCGGCACGACTACTTTTCTCCATCTCGTATTGGAGCAGCAGTGGAGTCTGTGGTGCTCTATAGATTCTCTTCGCATTGCCTTGATGTCGTTACTCAAGACGAAGCTTTTGGGGAAATTTGAAGGTAAGCTCTCCATATTTTCATAGACGACATGGCTTGGAATAACTTCAAAGTAATATTATTTTGTTTCAAAGGTTGTTTGAATTTCTTGATAACAACATCATCATCAAGCATATTAAGTTACGCTGTGAAAGTAGGCCAATGATGGAACATGCACAATAATTGGTAACGATTTACATTAGTTTGCGTCACACCAAATAATGATGAAATTGCCACAGATACAGTAATAGTGCTATTTATGATATTATTCACATTCTTATGTCAAATTGAACTTGGGAAAGCAGCCTTCTAAGGTTAAGGTTAGTACACGTTGGCCTCGATATGATAATTTTTCTGTTTTATTGCAATAATGAAGGAACAATTGAATGCGATTATACAAATTCATCACAATAATTTTGTAATGTTGTTATGCCATGTTGATAGTGAAAATGTAGCCTAATGAATGCTTTATATGTGTAATGTAAATTGACCAATAGGCCTAATTGGATACAGAATTCGTTTCAATACACATTTTCCATTCATCTTTTTCAAAACACATTAATTTTCAATGGAATGTTTAGCCATACACAAGTTCAAAGTGCACACACATTTCAAGGCAAGGATGAGGATTTAATATGCCTTTATTTATTTTCAGCAACTGACGTGGCCTGTTACAAATCTAATGCATTTACGCACACTAATCTACTGGTTAATAGACCTACATGAACGTTTACTTTTTCTGTAGGCTAATCTAAGGTTTATTCAAAAAAATTAAATAGAGATAACTTGTTTTCTTTCAATCTTGGTGTTTTCAGTTTGTTTAAGAATTAGACAACTGAAAATGTACATTAATCAAGAAGACATATGTTACCCGTCAGGTTTATAAGTGCTTCCTATGGTTGGAAGACAGACCATCGGCATGGATAGTGGAAATGGCCCAGTGACAGTTATGGATGAGAGTCCCACATCCAGCCCCAGCTCTAGTCCTGACATGCTGACCACCGACAGTCGGCGTCCGGAGGCCCTGCAGCGCTCCAGGGTGGTCCAGGCCGGTGGGCTCGGTGGCAGAGGACGGCCGGCAGCATCCAACGCAGCGCGGGAGAGGAGTCGAGTTCAGACCCTGAGAAGCGCGTTCCTGGAGCTACAGCGGACTCTGCCGTCGGTGCCACCGGACACCAAACTGTCCAAGCTGGACGTGTTGATTTTGGCCACCACGTACATTGCCCACCTGACTCAGACCTTGCAAGAGGAGGGGATGGATGAGGGAGATAGCACTAGAAAAACAGAGGCCTTACACTCGCTGAAAGGGGACGGTTACCTGCACCCTGTGAAAGTAAGTACACCCGTACAATACATTTAGACTTTTAATTGATTTCGAAATGACATTTGAAACTAACCTGACAAAGTGTTTGTGTGTGTGATAATTGTGTTGTGGTGCGATAATGTAAAAATAGTAGGCTAATAATAACAACAATAATAGTAATAATTTACATTAAATTAACATTAAAATCGAGCATATGAAATAACTCTGGCCTAAGGCCTAAGTGATGATACCCTAATCATGAAAATGACATTGTCAATCATGCAGGCATAAAATGCATTTATTCATTTTATATCACACAGATCTTTAACACGAATAGGATTCATCATATGCTTAATTAATAATACAATTATATAGGGAGGAATTGTTATTATTGGTTATTGAAAGCACCAATTTGCACCATAAATTGTGTTCAATTAAATATTTAAAATAATATCTTACATAATTTCTCTATTCTATTTTCAGGTGCATTGAAATTAGTTAACTGCACTCCCTAAAGGATTTGTTCTTTCTTTTTTTTATCTCAACAGAAGTGGCCGATGCGATCCAGGTTATACGTCGGCGCCAGCGGTCAGTTTCTGAACAATTCAAAACAGACAGAAAATCGAGGTGCATCATCGTCGACCTCACAGACATAAATCCATCCATTGCATAATTGACTTCTCATTCAGACGACCAGTAATTATGAAGACTTTCTACTAAATCCACCCATGAGGACTTTTGAAATGAATAGCAGACCATGGTTCGTCATCTGACATTATACATTTTATTTATCAAACAATTGAAGTATCTGCTTTTGACGTTTCATATCATATAAAGGACAGTCAACTCTTTCAATGGTAGGAACACATTGTAAATTAATATATTATGTGATTATGTATATAACATTTGAGAAAGCCTAAAAAAAGCCTAGTGTTTCTCTGTTGTTATTTTGGCCATGCTCTGCTCTGTTTTCTGCAGTTCTGTACTTGTTGGAGGTATTACCGTGTACACTTTTTGAAAATTTTAAATTCCATGTGTTGGGTAATGAGCTTTCAGGCTTGACTTGTTGGCTATGCACTTTCAGTTAAAACATTTGCACTAAATGCATGTGTGAATAACTTAACATCTGTCATGTGAAGTGGTCTGTCAGAATCTCAACAATGGTAAGAGCCTCTTCATCTCCTCTTCTTTTTTACGCGAATGGTTGTAAATGTGTTTGTTGGTAATGGCTTGAGAAATAAAAAGAAGAAGTAGGTTGTAAATACGTTTACTGAGATGTATTAGTTCTACGTAAATAAACATGTTCTCTCATTGAAGACAAGCTTTATCTTTTAACAATCAAGAGGGATTCCATTTTATTATTTGCCTAAAAAGGAATTATGAGTTGACATTCTTTGGAAATATGATTTTTTTTGGCATGCATATGCTGACTCAAATAAATATATTACACTGAACAAAAATATAAACGCAACATGTAAAGTGTTGGTCCCATGTTTCATGAGCTGAATTTAAAAAATCCCAGAAATTTTCCATACACACAAAAAGCTTATTTCTCGCAAGTTTTGTGCACAAATTTGTTTACATCCCTGTTAGTGAGCATTTCTCCTTTACAAAGATAATCCATCCACCTGACGTGTGGCATATCAAGAAGCTGATTAAACAGCATGATCATTACACAGGTACACCTTGTGCTGGGGACAATAAAAGGCCACTTTAAAATGTGCAGTTTTGTCACACAACACAATGCCACAGATGTCTCAAGTTTTGAGGGAGCTTGCAATTGGCATGCTGACTGCAGGAATGTCCACCAGAGCTGTTGCCAGATAATTGAATGTCAATTTCTCTACCATAAGCTGCCTCCAACGTATTTCTGTCTGTAATAAAGCCCTTTTGTGTGGAAAAACGAATTCTGATTGGCTAGGCATGGCTCCCCAGTAGGTGGGCGTGGCTGCCAAGTGGGTGGGCCTATGCCCTCCCAAGGCCCATCTATGGCTGCACCCCTGCCTAGTCATGTGAAATCCATAGATTAGGGCCTAATGAGTTTATTTCAATTGACTTTGAAATTGTTGCTTGTTGCGTTTATATTTTTGTTCAGTGTAGTTAAATATACTTGACATAATAGTCTGTCATAGAAGGCTTCTTGATAATCATGCTTTGCTGGATTGTATTAGGCCTGTTATGTATTTTACACAAATGCACAATTCTGCAACCAAAACACACTCCTCCTTAAAAAAAATGTAATGACCATAGTTATGCAAGGCACATACATGGCATGTATATTTATAGGCCCTAAGCCTATTCATAATACAACATAATATTAGTGTGTTTAATAGTGTGACTTTAGGCCACTTTTGAGATCGAATTGACAGAGATCAACTTAGAAAGTACACTTTTATGTCTTCAGACACCGTTACACTGCTGAAATGTGCAAATTGGAGACTTAGCCTAATAATTCAAAAGAAAAACTAAGAAAAACTAGGTGTCTCTCATGATGAAACTGTGTGTAGTCAGAGAGACAGAGGCTCAACGATAGGTTTTACTCTACCTAAATCTGTTCACGAAGTAAGGCATTTCTGTGTGGAGGTCAATGAGTGTCAAATTTAGTCAACAAAACATTTAATTGGTAATTTGCTACGTGATAATTATTTGATGAACAGAAGTTTGGTAATGGTGAATGCACGGATATAAGTCGATGCAGGTATTGGAGTTTTGTCTGTTGTCTTAGAGATAGATTGAGGACTCATCATGGATATAACCAGTTTTAGCATGGACATTGTCATTGAGGGCTTCCCTCATTTTAAAGTAGTCAACTGGGTGGGGATTGCTATGAGTTGGGAGTAATCAGCCAATGAAGAAGAAGAAAATTGACTACTTTAAAATGGATATAGCGTAAATGGCGCTGCCCATGCTGTCACAGACGTTATAATGGCACAGATACAAAGATGAGTCCTCTCCTTCTCCTGTTGATCACACGCATATCTGCCCTTTCATTGGCCTCCTCTCGCCTGCCTTCCATCTTTGAGGACATTTATTGCAATTGTTAGACTGGTCACTTCACTATCTTGTCACTATAATAGACAATCATCCTTGGGACGTCCCTACCGTAACCCTAACCTTAACTCCTACCCATACCCTAAGCTTAACCCTTACCTAACCCTAAACCCGTTCAACTTCAATGGGGAAACGTCAGAGACGGGACGTCCCAAGGATCCGTGCCTGTGTGATGAGTTCAAACTGCGCATGTCAATAAAGACAAAGAGGAAGTCCTTTTTTCTCTCTCTCTCTCTTTGGAAGAAGAACGGAGGAGGACGCATGGAGCCTGCATGCGCTCTCACCAAGATTACTTATATGAGAAATTACTTGTTGAATTCCCCGTTTATTCAACAGGTAGGTGGCTAATAACATTTGCTAGTTGGCTTTATTCAAGAATAATGCAAATCGGTGTTTTAGATAGCTAGTGTTTGAAGTTCGTTTTTTAAACTTATTTTTATACGCTGGCTAAGAGCCCTGTTAGCTAGCTAGCTAGAACTTCAATGCAATGTTACCGGCGTAGAGAATCAGGTTTTTCCAGCCCTAAAAGTTGATTCGAAATAACTGTTTTATGTTAAGCATACACTTGTATTTCTGATGGTTTGTAGCGGCTAGCTAAGCAAACAGTTTACATGTTTCTGCCTGGCTCACGGTGCTCGAGGGCCACGAACCCATGGCGTACCACTAACCACGTGCGCATTGACCGACTGGTAATGTATGAATATTGTCTGTCGAAGGGGTGTAAACTCGTTATTGTACTTTTATTAAGAATCATCATCTAGTACTCATAGCTAGGTATTTAACCACTGATCTTCCCACGTTTATGCTTAAAATTGGTGCAGACGGCTAACGTTAATGTCGGTGCATGTGGGCTGGTGGTAGTCAAATAATTATTTATGGCTAATTTACCGAAGTTAACGTTTTACAGTTTTGGATCCTATTCGGTCATGTGAATAGACTGGCACCGTAACGTCACATGGTCAAAGAAAGTAATGACTCGACAAACGATGTAGGCTATTTGGGCTTAAACGTCCACACAGTATTGTAATAAGTCATACTGGCAGCTGCTTGGCCCAGATCGGATGATAAATGGTCCCTTTGGCATTTCGGCACCAATAGTTTAGTAACGTTACTGTCCACAGACTCTGACCAGGGCTAACGGGTTAGAAGGCCGCGGTGGTCTGGGAATTGTCTTCGCAATGACTTGATTGGGGAATAGCGACTATGGCTCTCTCCAAAGGAGTAAAGGTCTTGGTAAAAGTCGTGACCCTGCTGTTGAACCTTCCTAGCAGAGGCTGTAGTGTGCTTGCACTGGGCTGGGTTCCCAAGCTGTTACATGTGCCCCCTGACCCGAAGTTCATCACTCATTGAGGTCTGAGTGCATTGACAATTCCTTCAGTACAGCTTATCCATGCAATATGAAAATCAATAGCTCCACCGTCCTAAAGGGCAATTACTTAGGAGTACTATTTTTGGATGACTTTTTGATGGTGCAGAAGGTCACCTATGTTGCACTTAATGATAATAATATAATATGCCATTTAGCAGATGCTTTTATCCATATATTACGTATGGGTGGTCCCGGGGATCGAACCCACTACTCTGGCGTTACAAGCGCCATGCTCTACCAATTGAGCTACAGAGGACCACAATCCAATGTGGTCATGTTTTGTTGCTCTGACCAGATTGGGGTGCTGCTGAGACCATGACTATCTGAATCTCAGAACTAACTGAACCTTGAATTAGGCAAACCCAACAGCTGTGTAAGCTGATTTATGATGAATTCTGTGTAAATGTGTTTTTTTTCTCTCTCTTGTAGTTGGATGGTGATTAACGGTTCCAGACATGCAGACAGCCTTATTTGTTGCACTCAGGTGTGTTGTCCAATCTTGACCCAAGGTTTTTAAAAGGCTGAGAATGTGCAATGCTTCAGGTCTGAGTTGTGATGAGTTATCATTTTTGCCGTTTACCCATCTGACTAAATTGGGGTGCTGAGATTATGACTAACTGAACCACCAGTATAATCACACACCATACCACAACTGTATTCTTGATGCAAAGTTCATTTTCAGTTTTCCCCCCCTCACAGGTTCTGTGTCTTTCAGGGATAGATGGTGCTGGATGCATAGCTGTTGTACCGAGGTGCGTCCATTCCTAACTATAAGCTGTGCTCTGCTAGTCGGTTGTTTTGCTGGTATTGTGATGACTTCACACTTTTGCCGTTTACCCATCTGACTAAATTGGGGTGTTGAGAATGTGACGAACTGAACTACCAGTATAATCTCTTGCATATTTTGCCTAACTACAATCAAATGATATGCTAATACTCTTCTTCGATCCTAGATTGGATTGATGGTCCAATACGTGAAGTATGAAGATCTACATCTCGACCCTTTGGTGAGTTTGTCTCAGAGGGCTAAAAGTAGCCAAGGAATTGTTTTCCTTGGGTCTGTTCTGCTACTGGAGTTGTGATGACTTCACACTTTTGCCGTTTACCCATCTGACTAAATTGGGGTGTTGAGACTGTGACTAACTGAACCACCAGCATTATTCTAAGTAAAGAATACAATTTCCAACCCACAATATCTCAATTGGAGACCAAAGATCATCAGGATAATAATTTGTTTTTCTCCCACAGATTTGATGGGCTGGCAGGGTACTGAAGACTCTGTAGGAGGACCATTTAGTCTTCGGTGAGTTAGGCCTACATCAGGGGTAGGTAACTATACTCCGCTGCGGGCCTATTTGTCGGAGCCAATGATCTGGGGCAGGAACAGCATTATACTTTTGTGCACTGCAAATTAACAATTAAGCCCAAAAAGATTGTATTTGAAAATAACAATTTCATACCTTGACTACATTGAGACATGATCACATGCATTTTATTTGTGGCGATACTCAGAACAGACTTTCTAAATTAAATGTATTTGTAGCTGAATTCCTGGTGATTGACTACCTCAGCCCATCTTTGGGGTGCTGCCTGTTGCTGACCCTTGGCCTATACCTTTTCTCCACTGGCATTAACCAGCCAGTATAAAACTAGCCCAATTTGAGTTGGTTGTTTGAAATCTGTAATCCATTTTCACTTTGGCTAATGTTGATACTGGAGTTGTGATGCGTTATCATTTTTGCCGTTTACCCATCAGACTATATTGGGGTGCTGAGAATGTGACTAACTGAACCACCAGTGTATTCTGACATATAATTTACATTACATCTATCAAATGATATTAATTTGAACACGTGTGTTCTTTCCTAGATTTGGCTAGCATGTGGACTGAAGAAGTAAATATTGCCCTTTGGTGAGTTTTTCTTCCTGAGGACCAAAGCTGATGTGTACGTCTTTGATAGGCGAAAGTGCATGCAACTGGAGTTGTGATGAGTTCTACATTTTGCCGTTTACCCATCAGACTAAATTGGGGTGCTGAGACTGTGACGAACTGAACTACCAGTATAATCTCTTGCATATTTTGCCTAACTATAATCAAATGATATGCTAATAGACTCTCTTCGATCCTAGATTGGATTGATGGTCCAATACGTGGAGTATGAAGATCTACATCTCGACCCTTTGGTGAGTTTGTCTCTGAGGGCTAAAAGTAGCCAATAAATTGTTTTCCTTGGGTCTGTTCTGCTACTGGAGTTGTGATGACTTCACACTTTTGCCGTTTACCCATCTGACTAAATTGGGGTGTTGAGACTGTGACTAACTGAACCACCAGTGTTATCCTTGATCATTTAATAGCTAAACCTGCAATCCCTGACTGAAAATAAGGTTTACCGAGACTTGTTTTGTCATTTCATCATGTAGGTTTGTGGGCCCTGCAGTAGTCTTATGGTGAGTTCCTTCCTGGTTTGTGAGGTGTCAACTTAGAACTGTTCAGTCATTTTACTGGAATTGTGATGCCTTTCCTGACACATTTCTGCTGATTTACCTTGCTGAAAAGCCATTAATCTGAATTACCAGCACTATAAATAAACTATAGTAGAATGTTAGTAATTTTAGGTTGCCAGCTAATATCTCATTAGTCTTAATCATTACAGTTGACGATCAATTAAGAAACTGGTCATTTACTGTTGGTGCATTTGACTGATTTCTTCTATTAATTGACCAATCCCCAAGGTTTGGAAGGCAGCTCATGTACTCCTTCATAAAGGTGACCTGTGAGACCTAAATAACCTTTGCCCTTTTTCAAAACTTTCTTGCCTGGCAAAAAACAAGTCTCAATGGGACCCTGTGTAAATAAATTCACTTTTAAAAATGATTTTTATTCTGCCCATGATATGTTATTAAATAAACTATTTTATAGTACATTCATCTCGTTATTTTTCTTTTGGCTTCATTTAAATATTTATCAAATGAAAACCTTACATAATCATGAACTATTTGTACTGTTTAAGGACTAACTCCCATTTTACCATTACATTCTATTGTAAGCCATTTGTTTCCCAGAATAAACTCTTTTCTTAGCACTGAACCATACATGCCTATAATGGAAGTTTACCTGATCCTACTCCTCAGTGATATAGCTGGCTGCCATGGGTGTGTACTAAAGAGCAGGATGCTCTGATGGAGCAGCTCCTGGGTCAGTTCTCTCCTGTGGAGAGCCTCCAGGTCACAGGGAAACGCTGCGTCGGGCGTGAGAATGAGCGCTGAAGCAGTACCCAGACCAACTATCAAGATCTCTAGATGACACGGACTATAACTACAGCAAATACTTTTTGATGGCTGTAGCTGTTAGTAGAGAGGGCCCCTGTATAAATTATTCTCAGATAAACCCTCGGGATTGAAGATTGGACTGCTATAACTACCAATGGTGCAGTCCTGGAGGGGTTTGTTCTTGTACTGTCAGTTATCCAGGCTGTGTGATGAAGGTAGTGGTGATTTCAACACATTTTTATAAATGCTACAAATATCATGGCAGCAAATGGTATCTTTGAGTTTGGCTGCTGACGTGACTCCGGTCCTGGGTGTTCTACCATGTCTGAGAGTGATGTCGTTTTCACATGGCGCTCACTGCATCTTCCAGTAACTTGCTCCTCAGCCACAGCTTACTGTGGGCCTCAGCAAGGGAGATCCTGGGAGACAAACACCAATTTAAGTAAAATAATACTTTAATATCTTAAAAGGGACATTATGTGGAAGTTAAATATATTGATTGTGATTCTGTTGCCCAAAGATATCACAATTTGAAGAGGAAAAGCAGAATTTTCTGTGAGGAATCATTAACTGGCAATGCACAATAACCACAAGATAAACAGAATAATACATTGCAAATACAGTGTGGGAACAGGCTTTCAGATCATAATGATTTGCCTTCTTTATATCGTGCCCTCGATGAAATGGGGTTCATTTTTACTGTTACTTTTCACACAATCTGACAATGAAAAGATTTCCCAAACTATGAATGATAGTCTTTGGAGTCAGGTACACAATTACAGGCTCAATAAATGAAGGATGGTGTGCCACCCTGTGGACAAATATGGGATTACAGAGAACACTGCTAAATCGCAGGCGCTGTGTAGATTAAGACACCGCGGAGCCCGGCCCAACATATGGCTCAGAAAACGTACCTCAATCCAGGGATGAGAAATGCGTTGTACTCCGTATTGTCCCATTATCCCAACTGTTACACCGAGAAGATTGAACGACTGCTACCACATTAGTACACTTCAATCATTTTCTCTGCTCCAGGGCTCAGATCTGTCTGGATCTATGGGAAGGAGAGCACCATGTCCCCCCAGTGTAAACAACCGAGCACTACCAAAGATGAGTCCAAATGTTGTCTGTCACAGAGCACTTTGGGGGCATTTACTGTAATGGTGTGCATATGTATTTTGCATGCATCATATGCTACAGGAGATGGTGTCAATTACCATCATATACTGTAGTATGTACAGTATTGTGTGGTTTACCTCCTGGTAGTCCTGTGTGGTGAACTGCATGCAGGATGGGTAGAGGGGCTCTCTGGGCTGCACTGCCTGCCTGAGGGTGTGCACCGTCTGGGCGAGCAGGGCGTGCTCTCCCCCGTCTCCCGACACTGGATCACCAGGCCAAAGGCCTCAGCCAGCTGGGCAGGGACCGGGCGCATGTCCTACACAATGGTCAACGTGTTTTCATGTGGCTGGTAGCTTCAGAGGAGAATAGTAGCCTTCCTGGACCAGGACTGGGCAGCCTCCCCCTTGTGTAAAAATACTTTGACCTACTACCTTAACATGGAAGTACTGTATTCACCAGTACTATATTTACCACTACAGTATTACCGTTTCTTGTCCATCCTAAATTGGCGCTGAAGGCATTGTCTATTCTTGGGCTGGGTTTGTTTGGGCGGTATCCTGTTCTCTGAATGGGAGCAATTAACTGCTTCCTCTGGAGAGAGTAAATAGTCTTCCGTTCCTGTTTTGCCTACATAAAGCACACGCCTAAATACACAGTTGGCTCTGAGAGATTTGATATTTCTGCAATCCGGAATACATTGTCTTTGCCAGTGCTGAGTTCTATTGGCATTGTGTGATATGATAAAAGGCTTCAAATTGCTCACATGTAATTGCATTGTTGCAGAATCACCACATGAGACTACACTCAGATTGATCAAGTGCTGTAGTCCAATACTTTTGAATCATAATGTAAATTGAACAACACAGTGAAAGCCAACAATGACCCACCGCTGTTCCCAGCACTACATTGTCAGTCCTGATGGTCTTCTTTGAGGGGGCTGTGGACTCTGCCAGGGCGCAGAAGCTGCACTGGATGGGAAAGGAGATCTGTTGGTCAGCATCTTCTCCATACTTCTACCCTGGGATGATCACAGACACTGTCCGACTCTCCAGAGCTAGAAGAAGGTGGGGAAAGAGAGCGGTCAAAGGTGAACTAACTGTGTTGGGGTGGACTGAAGACAGAGGCCCAATGCCGAGACCAATCCCTAGAGTCATACACTCAAATAACCTACTCTACACGTTGTGTATCACAGGAGGTGCCATAATGTTTCTTCATTGCTGCATTGCTTTGACAAGACAACGCATTAGCTAGAGCTGAATCAGACTGGCCCCCAGGCTACAAGGTAAGCAGGGCTCAGCACCTGACTGAAGGGCATCCATCTAGTTCTTCCTATAGTGGCCCAGGTCCCCAAGCATGCAGACGCCCCTGGTGGCCAGAAAGGCAGAGCCAGCGTGGATGTTGGCCGTGCTCATCCCGAAACAGCGAGGCAAACATCTCCCGTTTCAGCGTCTCACCCCACCGCCAGCCAGGCCCAGGCTGTACGTCATCAGCCTAAAGGCCAAATCAAACTAAATGCAAACGAGCATTCCTCTGCGTAGATGCGAGAAAAATAGACTAGCTTTCTAATTTGAAGCGCATGACGCTTTCTGTCATTCACTACCGTGCATTCTAATTCCAGCGTGTACACGCTCGTTCCGTTTGATTTGGCCTTAAGACAGGGTAACGGAGGGTGTTGACTTGAATATAGACATAGTACATTTTTATTGTAATTTGGTCAATGAGTGATTATACTGCGTTTCCTAAGAACTTAGTTGATTGATTCAGAGATTGATTAATTGACTGACTGAATGAATTATGAGATGTAGTACCTGTCCAGTTTGAATGTGTCAGAAGTCAGGGCTAGCAGGTCCAGGCGGTGCAGTGAGTCTGGGTTGTCCCCCCGGCCCTGGACCAGGCCGAGAAGCAGGCCCAGTTTCAGACTGCTGTACAGGCCCGGGGGAACCACAGCAGAGCCCGACGAGTTAGCCACGATGGCAGAGAACCTCCAGGGAGAACAGGCTGTGGCCGTCAACAGGGCCTGGAAGTTAGAGCTGATGGTGCCAGGGTGAACGGTGGAGTGTATCTTACAACTGAGGTGTGACGTGTTGTCAATGCAAATATTGTATAGTACAGCAGAGGCTGGTGGGAGGAGCTATAGGAGGACTGGCTCATTGGAATGGAATAAATGTAAAGGTATCAAAGACATCAAACATGGAAACCACACATTTGACTCAGTTCCATTTATTCCATTCCAGCCATTACAATGAGCCCGTCCTCCTATAGCTCCTCCCACCAGCCTCCTCTGGTATAGTATAGGCATGTGACAGAGAGCTAACACACAGACACACATACAAGCACATGAATGTTCCCTATGAACGGCTTTCTCAGAGAAGCTGATAACAAGGCCTATAGCTTAGGATAGGATTTAATGTAAACTGATCTGTACCACTGTAAGCATGCATATACACTACCAGTCAAAAGTTTGGACACACCTACTCATTCAAGGGATTTTCTTTATTTTTACTATTTTTTACATTGTAGAAAGTAGTGAAGACATCAAAACTATGAAACAACACATATGGAATCATGTAGTAACCAAAAAAAGTGTTAAACAAATTAAAATATATTTTATATTTGAGATTCTTCAAATAGCCACACTTTGCCTTGATGACAGCTTTGCACACTCTTGGCATTCTCTCAACCAGCTTCATGAGGTAGTCACCTGGAATGCATTTCAATTAAAAGGTGTGCCTTCTTAAAAGTTAATTTGTGGAATTTCTTTCCTTCTTAATGTGTTTGAGCCAATCAGTTGTGTTGTGACAAGGTAGGGGTTATACAGAAGATAGCCCTATTTGGTAAAAGACCAAGTCCATATTATGGCAAGAACAGCTCAAATAAGCAAAGAGAAATGACAGTCCATCATTACTTTAAGACATGAAGGTCAGTCAATACGGAACATTTCAAGAACTGAAAGTTTCTTCAAGTGCTGTCACAAAAACCATCAAGCGCTATGATGAAACTGGCTCTCATGAGGACCGCCACATAAATGGAAGACCCAGAGTTATCTCTGCTGCAGAGGATAAGTTCATTAGAGTTACCAGCCTCAGAAATTGCAGGCCAAATAAATGCTTCACAGAGTTCAAGTAACAGACACATCTCAACATCAACTGTTCAGAGGGGACTGTGTGAATCAGGCCTTCATGGTCGAATTCCTGCAATGAAACCACTACTAAAGGACACCAATAAGAAGAAGAGACCTGCTTGGGCCAAGAAACACGAGCAATGGACATTAGACCGGTGGAAATTTGTCCTTTGGTCTGGGGTCCAAATTGGAGATTTTTGGTTCCAACCGCCGTGTCTTTGTGAGACGCGGTGTGGGTGAACAGATGATCTCTGCATGTGTAGTTCCCACCATAAAGCATGGAGGAGGAGTTGTTATTGTGTGGGAGTGCTTTGCTGGTGACACTGTCTGTGATTAATTTAGAATTCAAGGCACACTTAACCAGCATGGCTACCACAGCATTCTGCAGCGATACGCCATCCCATCTGGTTTGGGCTTAGTGGGACTATCATTTGTTTTTTAACAGGACAATGACCCAACACACCTCCAGGCTGTGTAAGGGCTATTTTACCAAGAAGGAGAGTGATGGAGTGCTGCATCAGATGACCTGGCCTCCACAACCCAATTGAGATGGTTTGGGATGAGTCGGACCGCAGAGTGAAGAAAAAGCAGCCAACAAGTGCTCAGCATATGTGGGAACTCCTTCAAGACTGTTGGAAAAGCATTCCAGGTAAAACTGGTTGAGAGAATGCCAAGAGTGTGCAAAGCTGTCATCAAGGCAAATGGCGGCTATTTGAAGAATCTCAAATATAAAATATATTTTGATTTGTTTAACACTTTTTTGGTTACTACATGATTCCATATGTGTTATTTCATAATTTGGATGTCTTCACTATTATTCTGCAATGTATAAAATAAAGAAAAACCCTTAAATGAGTAGGTGTGTCCAAACTTTTGACTGGTACTGTAGGTTCTTACACTCAGGCTCCCACTGTTGAACGCTATTGGCCTCCATGCTCCAGGTGACCTTCAGTCACTGGTTGACATGGGCCGGTATACCCAGCACCCAGTACAGACCTCCAATCTTCATGGAGATACACAGTTAATCTACATACAACGTTACGAGGGAAACAAAACCATAACACTCAGAGGGGTTGTGCTGTTCTGCGGTCTCCTGATTATTTGAGGAACATGCAAGGCACCTACACGTCCCTGCCAAGAACAACACAGGAACGAGGCCCTCGGAACAAAGATCTCACTGTGTGCATCGTGCGACTCAACTAATGAGTGTTTCTTACACTTATAACATATATGTTTAGTAACGTGAGCCCGTTGTGTTGAATTCCTCCAGAAGACTAGGTCAACAGAATATGCTAATACTGGCACTGAGAATCACTGCTCTCTCAGGGGGTAATGGCTGGAAAATGTTATTGGAGGGGACAGGAACACCTAATATCGCACCCAGGGGCACCACTGCATGGCCGACTCCTCAAACGTCTGTTTATTTCAACTCTCCCCCACTGGGGTTGGGCTCCAAAATTATGTTTGTTTTCGAAAAGGAAGAGAAAATTCATAAATGTCTAAGTAACCTTTTCTAAGGAGATATCGAAGTCACATCTATTAAAAACAAAATCATGACTTGCAATACAAATCAAATTATATTTGTCACATGCGCCGAATACAACAGGTGTACAACCTTACTGTGAAATGCTTACTTACAAGCCCTTAACCAACAATGCAGTTTTAGGGTTACGGCTAGGGTTAGGGTTGAGCCGGGGTGTGGACATGAAGCCTCTGCCCAGACTTTGCTGAAGCATGCCAGATCGTACAAAGTCTGGATCGGTATTTTACATATCAGCTAACAACATCGTATCAAATCAAATCTTATTTGTCACATGCGCCGAATACAACAGGTGTAGACCTTACCGTGAAATGCTTACTTACAAGCCCTTAACCAACAATGCAATTTTAAGAAAATAGAGTTAAGAAAATATTTACTAAATTAAAAAAAAAAAAAAAAAAAAAAGTAAAATAAATTATACACTATAAAATAACAATAATGAGGCTATATACAGGGGGTACCGGTACCGAGTCAATGTGCGGGGGAACAGGTTAGTCGAGGTAATTTGTACATGTAGGTAGGGGTAAAGTGACTGCATAGATAATAAACAGCGAGTAGCAGCAGTATAAAAACATTATGATACATTTACCAGATTGTGAGCCTACCTCTGAGAAACAGGGTGGCAGACTGGTACCTGAGGGCACTGGGAGGATGGACTTTCAGGACATCCAGTGCTTTGACATGGATAAGCTCTACTAGGTGCTTGTCTGTTTCAAAACCGTATTGTATTTAAACAACAGCTACATGTAAGCATGGCATGTGAGGCTACTTCATCAGATAGCATTCAGGGACAAAGCCAATTAGTGGGATCATTCTCACCCCCCAGCACATGGAACTTGACATCAGTGGCGGCTGGTGAAAAATATTCTCGGTGGGGCTGTGCCATACTTTTTTTTCCTGTAACCATCGCGATATATTTTAACACAAACTGCAGGACAGCAGTGCTCAGTGAAACATTCAGTAATTATTTAATGCCAATATTAAAAAGTTGAGGCATTCTTACACAAAAACATATTACACAAACCCAAGCCTTTCATTTGCATTTAAAGTGAACTTTTCACCATTGGTAGTAAACAGGCAACGCAACAGGCATGCTGTCAGAACAGAGTGGAAAGTGGACAATAACATGAAATTATTATAAAGTTTATAGGAAATCTTACACTGTATGAAAGGATGTATAATATAGAAATGGATATCAAGTGGATGAACTCAAACCTTTGACTGGAAGAATAGCATACAGTATTTTATGATCATACTAAATGTGACTAATTGTTAATGTGCTCCAGAACTGCAACAATTAATTGATACAAAACAACATATATACAGTAATATTAGCAAAGACACTATTAAGACTTTCTAGAGTACCATATATAACTGGATTTTTTATGCTAAGGTCAACTATATACAAAGAAACATGCGGCCAGAGCTGCTCTGTGTGTGTGTGTCTGTCATCTTATTTGTACAGGAATTTTGCCCGTCTGTCCTTCTGAGTGGCAAACCTCTCAATGACCCTTTGATTAAAGTCAGGAATGTCCCTGACAAGTTTCTTCTCCATGGAGAGCATGGCCAGAGCGTTCAGGCGATCCTGTGTCATGCTGTTTCTCAGGAAGGTCTTGATCCTTTTCAGTGTAGAGAAGCACCTTTCTGACTCAGCAGTTGTCATGGGTGTGGTGATGAGGATCTTGAGGAGGCTGGCAGTCTCTGTGAAAGTGCTCTGAAGGTTGTTCTCCATGAAGAACTGGTACAGGGGCACTGCACCACTACAAGCCTTGAACTCACTGTTCTCATAGATGAGGGACAGTTTGGTTTTGAGCTTGGCCTTGTTCAACATGGGGTACGCCTCCACGGTTGTTTCAAGCGCTGTATCGGGAACTTCACACTGTGTTGTGGGAACAACTCTCCGTGCAATAGTGTTGCGCTGATGAGGTGCTGGGTGAAGGAGAACCTCTCTTTGGCATGACTCAGGATGGTATCACATACCTGTAAAAGATACATCATCAGCTTTAATTTGCAATTAAGCTATTTTGATGCAAGTGATCCTGACTGACACATGCCTATGTCCAACTCAAGTATATGATTACCAAGGTGCTGATTGTTCAGGGTTTTGGCTACATACTACCAGGCCTGAAAAAAGTTCTAGGTGGGAAACACTGACAATTACATCACAACTTACCTCTATAGCCAACCTCTGTTGTTCTCCTGGTCCCAGCATCCTCCGTCGCTTGATGGGCTGTTGCTGCTCGTCAGATGCGCTGTCCCCACACAAAGAGGGAATTGAGGCCCTGGGTCCAAAAATAAAGTTTAATTTGATAACTTGCAATCAGACTTCTTAACTCACTGTAATTCCCCCTCAACACACAACCAGTGACTTATATATATATATATAGACAGACAGACAGACAGACAGACAGACAGACAGTGTGTATATACACACAAACTATGTCTAGTAACTGCTTTTAACCTGTGATGTACATAATTAACTGATGTTATTACGTTTTAAAGCCTTTTTCTATTACATTTGTGAGAGGGATGCAACATAATTTTGTTCTGCTGTTCACTTAGCAATAAAGTTAATATTCAATAACAACTAGGCCTCTTCTAGAAATTGACCTGGTGGACACCTGAATAATTATTACAAACTGTGTAGTACTTTCCTGCATTATTATCAACGTCTGATTGTGTCTTCTCTTTCCTTTAAAATACTAAAACAAATATAATTGTGACGGCTCTATGATAATCACTCACACAAGCACCAACTGGCAGTGGGTGGAAACGTCAGTCGTCTCGTCAGCTTGAATGGCGATAAAATCAGCACTCTTTACTTCCTCCAGGATGTAATCCTTAAGCATTGACAGCATACAGTCCAACAGCTCGTTCTGTATCGTCTTTGACGTGCCCTTAAAAACGGTAGCTGTCTTCAGGTGCTCCTCCAGCACACTGTCGAGGGAGGCAACAAAATCCACTAAGCCCCGGAAAATGCCGGGGTTGTCTGAGGAGTCAGTCTCCTCGTGCCCACGCAAGGCCAACTCAAAAGCCCCACAGAACTTCACACAATCGATAATTTTGGATAGAATGTGCCTGTTTTTATCCACCTCCTCATTGTGTTTCCTCACCGCAATCCTGTGGCCGTCATCCAGCTGCGTAGCAATGTTCACCCTTCCTAATACAGCTAGCTTTACAGAGTTGTCCATGTGTGCCCTGGTGTTCTCATGTTTCTTTACCTTCTCTGACAGGTGCTTCATATCCCTCACTCCGGTACCTGTCCATGCTGAATCTGACCCCGTCGTTTTAAAAAGCAAGCACGGAAAGCAAAATAAAGCATTAGCATCAGTGCACCCAGCTAGCCAAGCCTTCCTGGTGTACCAGCTACGGAGAAGCCGCGCATATACTGCTTCCCTTTCTCGCTAGCCTGCTGTCTGATTGAGAGGTCAGGTTGATCTGGGCCCAGCTCTTTCACCCGAACTTTCTCTGACAAAGTTCTCCTCTCAAACGGATCTTGGAGGAGAGATTTCACCGAGTTAGGGTTGGGTCTTGGAGGAGTAACGTTTGCGTTCGCCATTGTTGTCTAGTAAAAATGGCGTCACTGGACCCCGGTCCTTATTTTATCAGGGGCGAGCTTGGGAGCGGTAAAATAATCGCCCTCCTTGGATTCGATTTAAGATCGCTTATTGACTACATTTTATGTCATACATTCATATCTTAAATTAGCAATTGGCTTAACTGCTACGTAGACCCGCCTCCTCGGGGCACTTTCTGTATCGCCCAGAGCTGACGAGGCGTTTGACAGGCAGAGGAAAGGTTGCGAATATGATTTTCTATCATATCTTACACATATTACTGTGTGCATTCCATATTTCAAACACACAAATATTGACATACTGATGTTTTTATTATTATTATTATTATTATTATTTTTTATTTTTTTATTTTTTAAAATAATTTTATTTAAGGGGCGCCCTAGCGCCCTCTATCGGCCAGCCGCCACTGCTTGACATCCTTTTTAAAGGTGAGAGGAACAGAGCAGGCAGCTGAAGTAATTCCTCACTGTGGCCATCTACGTGGCCTCGGGGGCGTGCACTCTGATGTGATGGAACCCTGAGGATAGCGTCATACTACAGAATTATAAATGGTTTTGTAAATGGCAACACTGATGTTATGAATACAGAAATAGCATGGCACACATGTTACTTGTAGTAGGCCTACAGTGGGGAGAACAAGTATTTGATACACTGCCGATTTTGCAGGTTTTCCTACTTACAAAGCATGTAGAGGTCTGTCATTTTTATCATAGGTACACTTCAACTGTGAGAGACGGAAACTAAAACAAAAATCCAGAAAATCACATTGTATGATTTTTAAGTAATTAATTTGCATTTTATTGCATGACATAAGTATTTGATACATCAGAAAAGCAGAACTTAATATTTGGTACAGAAACCTTTGTTTGCAATTACAGAGATCATACGTTTCCTGTAGGTCTTGACCAGGTTTGCACACACTGCAGCAGGGATTTTGGCCCACTCCTCCATACAGACCTTCTCCAGATCCTTCAGGTTTCGGGGCTGTCGCTGGGCAATACGGACTTTCAGCTCCCTCCAAAGATTTTCTATTGGGTTCAGATCTGGAGACTGGCTAGGCCACTCCAGGACCTTGAGATACTTCTTACGGAGCCACTCCTTAGTTGCCCTGGCTGTGTGTTTCGGGTCGTTGTCATGCTGGAAGACCCAGCCACGACCCATCTTCAATGCTCTTACTGAGGGAAGGAGGTTGTTGGCCAAGATCTCGCGATACATGGCCCCATCCATCCTCCCCTCAATACAATGCAGTCGTCCTGTCCTCTTTGCAGAAAAGCATCCCCAAAGAATGATGTTTCCACCTCCATGCTTCATGGTTGGGATGGTGTTCTTGGGGTTGTACTCATCCTTCTTCTTCCTCCAAACAAGGCGAGTGGAGTTTAGACCAAAAAGCTCTATTTTTGTCTCATCAGACCACATGACCTTCTCCCATTCCTCCTCTGGATCATCCAGATGGTCATTGGCAAACTTCAGACGGGACATGCGCTGGCTTGAGCAGGGGGACCTTGCGTGCGCTGCAGGATTTTAATCCATGACGGCGTAGTGTGTTACTAAGTGTGTTACAAGCTGCTTGCCTATTGTCCTGTAGCCCATCCCAGCCTTGTGCAGGTCTACAATTTTATCCCTGACGTCCTTACACAGCTCTCTGGTCTTGGCCATTGTGGAGAGGTTGGAGTCTGTTTGATTGAGTGTGTGGACAGGTGTCTTTTATACAGGTAACGAGTTCAAATAGGTGCAGTTAATACAGGTAATGAGTGGAGAACAGGAGGGCTTCTTAAAGAAAAACTAACAGGTCTGTGAGAGCCGGAATTCTTACTGGTTGGTAGGTGATCAAATACTTATGTCATGCAATAAAATGCAAATTAATTACTTAAAAATCATACAATGTGATTTTCTGGATTTTTGTTTTATATTCCCTCTCTCACAGTTGAAGTGATAAAAAATTACAGACCTCTACATGCTTTGTAAGTAGGAAAACCTGCAAAATCGGCAGTGTATCAAAAACTTGTTCTCCCCACTGTACCTGTTGTGCAGGGACAGTCCTCCTCAGAACAGAGGAAGCTGGCGACCCTCCTCATGGTGATGACCAGGCCCTCCATGGCAACGGGCCTCATGGGGCCGTAACCATGGGGAAACACACAGAGATCCAGGGTGTACTCAGGGAACGGAGGGAGGTGTGTAAACTAAATGATCACATTCACCTGACTTTCTGTGTGTATTTTCTCTATGAGGGAGAGTGTCTTTATTGACAATAAACCTGAAGGGGAGTGACACAAAACGTCAATTTGGGTATGTTCCAAATTCATGGTTTGAATAGAGTAATGGGAGATAACGATGTTTTGGACTTACTGACTGAAATAGTGCCGTAGCTTTGAGGGGGTCACGGAGCACACAGTCACCCAATCTAGGATCCAGTTCTAATAGGACGGAAGGGTTCACGCTGACACAGAACTGATACACAGCCTCACTCTGCTGGGGATCTGAAGGGAAAATGAACTTGGGTGATATTAGTGGACGTTATAATATATAGCTAAATCAAAATTGGACAGATATAACCATCCGTTATTTGACAGCATAAGAGCTTCCTGTCATCTATGAAGGACTGCTTCTCACATGCCACCACATCCCCCAGTGGATACAGGGTTGCCTAGGTTACTCCCTCAGGACCACATGACACAATCCCATTAGCTACACTGACAGCTGATCGAAAGCTCTCGATAGCTAGCCTACCACCGCCCCTAAACTTACCGTTGAATGGTTGCAGTCTTCAGCAAGTTGAAGAAGAGCTCCACTTCTGTCTAAAGACAAAACTGACTCTTTCAATAAGATTTTCTTTCTAAATTTTCTGTTACTGACAAACTAGCTAAGCTAGCTGCCTACAGCTTTTGGCTACAGAGACCTCAGTCTAGTTAGTAGCTAGCATGGGACCTTGACCTGACAGTCGCAGCCGCCGGCCACTTGAACATTCGAACTGTGAGCTTCTGTAGAGTACAGCCAAGACAATCAGCCAAGTCACCCATCTCCATATACAGTGCATTCGGAAAAGTATTCAGACCCCTTTACTCTTTCCACATTCTGTTACAGCCTTATTCTAAAATTGATTAAATTGTTTTCCCCCCTCATCAAACTACACACAATACCCCATAGTGACAAAGCAAAAACACGTTTAGACATTTTTGCAAAAAAATAAAGAAATAAATGGAAATATCACATTTACATAAGTATTCATACCCTTTACTCAGTTATTTGTTGAAGCACCTTCGGCATAGATTACAGCCTCGAGTTTTCTTGGGTATGACGCTACAAGCTTGGCACACCTGTATTTGGGGAGTTCTCCCATTCTTCTCTGCAGATCCTCTCAAGCTCTGTCAGGTTGGATGGGGAGCGTCATTACACAGCTATGTTCAGGTCTCTCCAGAGATGTCCGATCGGGTTCAAGTCCGGGCTCTGGCTGGGCCACTTAAGGACATTCAGAGACTTGTCCCGAAGCCACTCCTGTGTTGTCTTGGCTGTGTGCTTAGGGTCGTTGTCGTGTTGGAAGGTGAACCTTTGCCACAGTCTGAGGTCCTGAGCTCTCTGGAGCAGGTTTTCATCAAAGATCTCTCTGTACTTTGCTCCATTCATCTTTCCCTCGATCCGAACAGTTTCCCAGTCCCTGCCGCTGAAAAAAATTCCCACCACTATGCTTCACCGTAGGGATGGTGCCAGGTTTCCTCCAGATGTGACGCATGGTATTCAGGCCAAAGAGTTCAATTTTGGTTTCATCAGACCAGAGCATCTTGTTTCTCATTGTCTGAGAGTCTTAAGTGCCTTTTGGCAAACTCTAAGCGGGCTGTCATATGCCTTTTACTGAGGAGTGGCTTCCGTCTGGCCACTCTACCATAAAGGCCTGATTGGTGGAGTGCTGCAGAGATGTTGTCCTTCTGGAAGTTCTCCAATCTCCACAGAGGAAATCTGGAGCTCTTTCAGTGACCATCGGGTTCTTGGTCACCTCCCTGACCAAGGCCCTTCTCCCCCGATTGCTCAGTTTGGCCGGGTGGCCAGCTCTAGGAAGAGTCTTGGTGGTTCCAAACTTCTTCCATTTAAGAATGATGGAGGCCACTGTGTTCTTGGGGACCTTCAATGCTGCAGACATTTTTTGGTACCCTTCCCCAGATCTGTGCCTCGACACAATCCTGTCTCGGCGCTCTACAGACAATTCCTTCAACCTCATGGCTTGGTTTTTGCTCTGACATGCACTGTCAACTGTGGGACCTTATAAAGACAGGTGTGTGCCTTTCCAAATCATGTCCAATCAATTGAATTTACCACAGGTGGACGCCAATCAAGTTGTAGAAACATCTCAAGGATGATCAATGGAAACAGGATGCACCTGAGCTCAATTTCGAGTTGCATAGCAAAGGGTCTGAATACTTCTGTAAAAATTGATTTAATAAATTTTAGAATAAGGCTGTAATGTAACAACATTTTGAAAAAGTCAAGGGGGCTGAATACTTTCCGAATGCACTGTACATCCTAAAACAGACAACATTGTTGTTTCATTATTTTATTGTGTACAGTACTTCTCATCTAAAGCATTGTATTGAACAATGAGGACTGTTGACCACACTCACTACTTAGAAATTGTGTGAAAATCCAAAATGATGGTGGTTGAGGATTTCTAAGGAATATCTGAGTGTCAATTAAAGCAAGATTAAGAGATGTAAGCTATAATACAGACAGGCAAGCAACCAACATAGCTAGAAATAAATCAGATGGCACAGCATCTGTTTGCAAGGTAAAGTCACTGAAAAGGTCTATAAACTTGATCAAAATAAAAATATGAACTGAAATGACTTCTGTCAACACAATACTCTATTCAGTGACCTCTCAAGTATTCCCCCACTGAGAAAAATAAATGAACTAAGATGAACCATCTTTTAAAAAGAGAAGAGACAAAACACAATTCCTTTCAGCTGTTCTTCTGAGAGAATATAATTACATGTTCACTGTCATTTCATTATGGCCACAGTCTGTTTTTAAAGTGGAACAGAAATGATTGAGGAAGTAGTTTCATTCCCCACTTAAACTGTTAAAGCTAGAATCCTTAGTTGCTACATACTTATAAATTAATGATATACACTGAGTGTACAAAACATTAGGAACACCTTCCTAATATTGAGTTGCACCCCCCTTTGCCCTCAGAACAGCCACAATTTGTCAGGGCATGGACAATACAAGGTGTTGAAAGCATTCCACAGGGATGCTGGCCCAGGTTGATGCCAACGCTTCCTACAGTTGTGTCAAGTTGGCTGGATGTCGTTTGGGTGGTGGACCATCCTTGCACGGAAAACTGTTGAGCGTGAAAAACCCAGCAGCGTTGCAGTTCTTGACACACTCAAACCGGTGCGCCTGGCACCTACTACAGTACATGTCTCAATTGTCTCAAGGCCTAAAAGTCCTTCTTTAACCGGTCTCCTCCCCTTCATCTACACTGATTGAAGTATATTTAACAAGTGACATCAATAAGGGATCATAGCTTTCACCTGGTCAGTCTGTCATGGAAAGAGCAGGTGTTCCTAATGTTTTGTACACTCAGTGTATATACCCATTGATTATTGACGAATGAATGCCTCATGAGCTTAGTGTACCTGTCATACCCCATCAGAACCCAAAATATAAGCTTGTTTTATTCCATTGTTCGTAAACAATGTAAATGTAAACAAACACTGTATAACCTCAAAACATGGTTAAAACTATACATTTGATATCATGGATGGTCAGTCCTTGTATCCATAGCTGTCTATGAATTTGAGAGCGGTTACATTTTTCCAGCAGCATCCCTTAGCGTTGTAGCGAAAAGTGGAGGGCAGAATGCTTTGGTGTTGTTTTAATTAAGGACTCTAGCTCTAATAATAATAATAATAATATGCCACTTAGCAGATGCTTTTATCCAAAGCGACTTACAGTCATGCATGCATACATTTTTGTGTATGGGTCTCTAAACTTGGATTTTATTTTGGGGATTAGTTTTAACCATCCCACCCTGACAAGAAGACACTGTGAATGTTTATCTTTTCTTCAAACAAAGGACCAACATTGACTCCACTTTATGTGGATCAACAAACAATACGTGTCAAGAAAGATGTCCGACATTTCTTTAAAATATAATCTGTTATATAAATATAATTAGGTAAAAATAAAGATTTCTTGACACACACTCTGCAGCCCAAACCATATCCGTAAGTGCTGTCTGATCACAACTTCTGCTCGCTTTAGCTTTTCTCAAAACGGGTTTATCCACAATATGAATTCCCTTTTATTCAAAAGAATCAGTACAGGTTAAGGCAGTGTTCTTCAGTCCTGATCCTGGAGACCAGCAGGGTGTGCAGGCTTTCGTTCCAGCCCAGCACTAACACACATGATTAAACTAATCGATAAGCTCTACTGGGCTGGAACAAAAGCCTGCATACCCTGTGGATCAACAGGACCATGATAGAAGAACACTGAGTTAAGGCAATTTCACAGAACTCTGGGGCAGGTCCTCACAGCGAGTCTTTCATAGAAAGGAGTCGTCTGAGGGTGGTGCATACGAGAAACCTAGGAAGGCATCGTCAGCCTCCATCACGCTGGCGTTGACTATGGAATCTTCAGTATAGCACACAGAGTTCGTAACAGTCTCGTCTGTGAATTCTGGATCAAAATTTGTGATGTCATAAGGAGAATTCTGCGAAATAGGAAAAAAACATTCAGTTCATTCATGCCTGTGGTCTGGTGTCTTACACATCTGTGTATGTCTGTGTGATCAGAATCAGATATAATCCTGAGAACATTTACCACATTGGGAGTGAATGGAGGTGGAACCTTCCTCTGTTCCAGGTCATCCCAATTGATCTCTGAGAAGAAGTAGTGAGCTTTGATCTCATTCTGAAAAAATAGAATATAATTGATATGTTTCAGTTCTAGAACGACCAAGGCAAATTATATTTATTTCATACTGATGAAAGTAGTGTAATGCAATCCATCTGCCCAGGAGAAATGTATATACAGTACACTGAGTTTACAAACACTGCAGCTATTGCGCAACTCCTTGTCATGACAATATTTCTCCACCAGAGGGAGTCAGATGCCATCAGCTACAGCGATACACTAGTCACAGCTGTGAGACTGTGATGATGACCACTCACAAAGTCATCTCTGGAGCCTAGTCTGTGTGTGCCGTCCTTCTCCAGTAGAGCCTGCAGGAGAGACCAGGCCATGTTGGACGCTCCGGGACGCATCATCAGGGGCTTGTGAAGGATGTTGTCATACATCTCATGGGTGTCTCTGCTATAGAACGGAGGCTGTGGGACAGAGGGGAGATGGATGTATTAGTGGAAGGGCAGTGCGTGATCAGGCAGCATGTCAACGGTGCACTCTGACAGTAAATATTGTTCCTGTTTTCAATGTCTACTACTGTAACTCACCAGGCCAAAGAGCATTTCATAGAGCACTGATCCCAGACACCACCAGTCCACTGTGTTGTCATACGGTTGTTTCCTCAGGACCTCTGGAGCTAGGTACTGGGGAGAGGAGAGAGTTAAATACATTAGCATTGACAGGCCTTTTCAGTCTCAATCCAGAACAGTGGTCTAGACTTGGGTTGCAAAGGGAGGGTATATTACTAGAAACGTTCTAAATAAACTACAAGTAAATTACCAGGATTTTGGTAACTTTCATATTTTTGTATTTTATAAGATGCCTTTTTGGGTACTTCTGATGATCACAGGTGTCTGTAATTATCTCTGGCCCTTATCACATGTAAGATATATAAAATAATCAAATAAGAGGATTTTCAAATAAAACAGAATGACAAAGCTATAAAACATGATCCTAAATATAAACCATCAACTTAGTGAATCCCAGTGTTTAGTAACATTTTAGACACTGTCCGCCACACAGACCGCCCATTATCCTCAGTCAGTACTAAAGAATCTATTGTCGTTGTGGAATTTTGGACAGAGTAGCCCACTCACAATTTCCTCACTTTTTCAATAAGGCCGGTCAGGAAACATGAGTAAAACATAATCAAATCACAAGCATTCTCTTCTAAACAAACTGAAAGTGAAACTGCTGTTTGTGAGAGATGTAACTAGGCTATTTTCTCTGGAACCATATATTTTATCCACTAGAAACTCATGGACAATATGGACACAGATATAGAAAATGAATACAGTATATATGAATAGATTAAGTTATTCAAGTATATATTACCTGAGTTACTATAGATTGCCATAGATTCCGGTGACTTTGGTAAATTACTGGTAGCTTTGCAACCCTATTCTAGACATTAAAAGGTTCTTACATTTACATTACATACGCTGCCCTGGAAAACATGAATCATGCTTATACTATCCATAGAACTTTATATGGCACCTAAAATGGAGACAGGCATGTCAAATTATTAACCACTTTCATTCCTCCCCCTTTTTTTTTTTTACCCCCTTTTTCGTGATTACGATCTTGTCTCATCGCTGCAACTCCCCAACGGGCTTGGGAAAGGCGAAGGTTGAGACATGCGTCCTCCGAAACATGACCCGCCAAGCCTTGCTTCTTAACACCCGCTCGCTTAACCCGGAAGCCAGCTGCACCAATGTGTCGGAGGAAACACCGTTCAACTGATGACCGAAGTCAGCCTGCAGGCGCCCGGCCCGCCACAAGGAGTCGCTAGAGTGCGATGAGCCAAGTAAAGCCCCCCCGGCCAAACCCTCCCCTAACCCGGACGACGCTGGGCCAATTGTGCACCTCCCTATGGGACTCCCGGTCACGACCGGTAATGACACACCTGGGATCAAACCCCAGGCTGTAGTGACGCCGCAACACTGTGATGCAGTGCCTTAGACCGCTGCACCACTCGGGAGGCCTCATTCCTCCCTCTTAACAATTTTCATTCCAAACAATTTCCTTTGTTAATAATTAGTAGTGATTTGACACTAACATTGTGATATGTCATGTGAACAAAACACCAGCTAAAAGGGCACGTGGCATTAATCTACCCTGCTAAATGCTCAATGTTACCTCGGGTGTCCCACAAAATGTGCTTGTCGTCTCGGCTTGGGAAATTCCTTCCTTGCACAATCCGAAGTCAGTCAAAACTATATGTCCCTTTAAAGAAAGGGAGACAGAACATTTTAGACACTGTTAGCCACACAGACCGCCCATTATCCTCAGTCAGTCCTAAATCATCTATTGTCATTGTGGAATTTCCTCACTTTCTCAATAAGGCCGGTCAGGAAACACGAGTAAAACATAATCAAATCACAAGCATTCTCTTCTAAACAAACAGAAAATGACACTGCCGTTGGTGAGAGATGTGTTCTAGATGTGTCAGTTGGTGAAGGATTAGGCTTCACCACAGATGCCTGCTTTCTCTATAACTAGTTGGATTGGTTTGTTTGATACATTCATATTCTCACAATGTGTTCCAATGACTTGTAGTAAACACTGAAACACTTAGTAAGGGCTAAACTAAAGTAAAACTTTTACCTGAGGTTAAATTTAATTGCAGAATTATTTTGGGTAATGTAAAAATACCAGGTAGACTACAGCCATGGGAGGATGCTTCCAGTTTCAAGACACATTTGTATGTGAACAGCTGTTTGTAAACAAACAGACTGCATAAGTATTGCTAGTGTAGGTTGTAATGAATACAGCCCTAAGCTACTCCACATAGAACCCACTACTTATGAACTGCAAACCGAGTTAGGATGTCACACTTACTTCAGAGTCGAGAAGGATATTTTCTGGCTTCAAATCCCTGTGAAACAAAAAAAAGAAATCTCATGAACATTCATTATCCAAAGTCACTGTTACTGGATAATAGAATTGTGCTTAATGGATTACAATGGCTATAATCTTACTACTTCCTGGAAAGTGGCCAATTGAAGAGCAACAGAGGGGTTATTTAATCTTAGCGATTTGCATCCAGACATGATCCAGTTGATTACAATGTACATGAGTAACAGAACCAGCATTACACTAAACTAAAACCACAGGCAGAGTGAATGGCTTGAGGTCTTATGAGGAGTTAAGGGGATACACCCGTGTTAAGGGAAAATTGCCCTCACATGTCAGTTAATGTATGATTCTGCACTTGCAACCGTGACTGCAGTGACGTTTGACTTAATGAAAATTACTACAGCGGATGGCTTTAAATAGGAACACTTCAAATGTTCACAAAGTTCCAGGAATTTCACATGAGATGCCATTAGAAGTGGGACTTTTCCCACTAATTGATAAGGGGATGTGTGTTGCATGCATTTCTCATTCAGGATAGTTATTGTGGAAAACAGTGTTTTACAGCATAGGAAACCTTAGAACATGAATTCTCTACTACAGACCTCCAGCAGCCCGCTGGTGTACCAGAGCAATGACAACCAGGCAGCCTGTCTACATTGGTGACTCATTTATCCAATTCAGCCTTTGCAACACTAACTGGATTTGAACATGGGTCTGTTAGCCTGTTGAGCCAAAGCCCACACACAAATTGTTACATACGCACAAACACACAATCCACGTACCTGTAAACTATGTTAAGAGAATGCAGATAGCCCATTGCGCTTGCCATTTCTGCGATGTAGAACTTGGCTCTGGGTTCCGGAAAGGTCTGTTCTTTTTGAAGATGGAAGAAGAGCTGGAATGATAGAGGACAGTGAGACAGTTCCAAAGGACATAGTGAACTAATGGACACAATAGGAACATGACGTGATATTTCCACAATATTTAGCCCAGGTTGCTAACAGCAATTGTAGCTGAGTCATGACACAGAGCCGTGGGTCAAAGTTCCTGCCCTGTCTGCAAATTCCACTTCACTATTACAATTGACTCAAGCAGCACGTTGTGGGGATTAACTGAGTGCCTGAGTACTAGCATCAACATGACATGAGCTACGAGATTAGCCTCTGCTCCCTGGAAAAACAAAACGTGTAGCTACCTGGACTGCATGTTCTCAGAATCAGGAGGAGATATCTAGCATAGCCCCCCCCAGCTAAAGCACATACTGATGACAATGATAATCAGAGACGTTAGCTAAAGCACATAGCCTTCAGATCTGGAATATCCATAGACCTCTGTAGCTTTTTTGTAAAAATATCTGTAATATTTTAATACTGTCAAAATATTTTTACAGACTGGACATTATACCAAAGTTAGAGAAACAATACAAACCTTCAATATCCTGTCTGAACCACTCTTGGTTTTGGCTCTTTTTGACAGTCCCAGAATGGAATGTATATAAATACTAATAAATATTTTTATAAGAGTTACATTGGCAAACGCTGCACTAGTGGTCAGGATGCGTTTATTCAAATGTGGAAATTCAGCTCTCGCCAACTGCACAGTTCCTTTTATTGAAAAGGAGGCGTTGAGCTTCAAAATGAATGAGTTTATCAACACCTACTGTATAGCTTAAACCTGTATAGCTTAAACCTGTATAGCTTAAACCTGTATAGCTTAAACCTGTATAGCTTAAACCTGTATAGCTTAAACCAGTGCTTCTCAAATGGTGGGTTGGGAGTGGATCGCAGAAGATTCTGTTTGGATAGTGTATAAACTGGCTATAAACTTTCAATGTAAATTCTATTGAATCTGGGTCTGTGGAACCGGACCCAAAGTTTATAAGGGTCCTTGCCCTCAGGTCAGGGGTCGTATCCCAGGGGACTTTTTTAGCAGGTTTCCTGTGTTTTGACCTCAATGACTCAACACTGTGTGTCTATTATTTAGAAAAGTGAAACTACTCACTTCTCCCCCGTTGACAAAATCCAAGACGAAGTACAACTTGTCTGTCGTCTGGAAAGAATAATGCAAGCCGACCAGGAAGGGGTGTTTCATGTTCTTCAGTAGCACATTGCGCTCCGCCATGATGTGTTTTTGCTGGTGGAAACAGGAAACATTGTATTATTGGGGATAACGTACCCAACATCGAGAAACAGAATAAGAAACATTTCCAATTCAATAGTACTTTAGAATAAATTACCTCTCTCCTGTTGAGGATTACCCTTTTCTGCAGGACCTTGATTGCATAATACTTCCCGTCCAGTTTCCGTTTTGCAAGGAGAACCTTCACATGGGCGAGAAGAGAAGGCATGGTGGACTCGCTGTTAAACCCCCCAGTTACCACAGCAGGGACAATACAGTACCAACAATGAGGCAGTGAAAATCCAGAACTGTAAGACTATCACTTCCCAAATAGAAAGGGTATCTAATAATAGACAAAGTAGTAAAACTGTTTTTGTTACCACACTGGAAAGACTAAACTAAATACCTGATTGTTTCAATATTCATTGTTTGTGTTGCTATGAGTTTCTCTTTTGAGTGACCTACTTCAAGACCCAAGACCAGGGGTGTCAAACTCATTCCATGGAGGGTCTAGTGTCTGCTGGTTTTTGGTTTTTCCTAAGACCTAGACAACCAGGGGCCTCATGTATCAATCTTGCGTACGCACGAAAACACGGCGTACGCCAGCTTTCACGTTCACGGTCAGATGTACTAACAGTGAAATTAACGTAAGAATGTGCGTTCTTCCACGTAAACTTCAGGCCTGGCGTACGTACATTTTTGTGATGTTTGTCCGTTGGCGACTCATAGAGGCAATAAAGTGAAGTGGCAAACATTACACTACGAACTGTTCTATCGCACCTGCCAGATATTGCTTATAATTTGTAATTGATAAATGATTTGCCATATTATTGTCACACGAGTCTTATTAGAATATTCTATTAATTATGCAATTAAGTAAGAACATATATAAAGGATGTGAAAATTGATACAACCCGTCTAGCAATGGCAGCTTTGGCTTTATTAGAAGACATTTTCAATGGACAAATCCGGAGAGAACGAGTTTTTAGGGACCACGGTGATTTTCTGGCCCACGACGATGACTGGCTCATCAGCCGTTTCAGATTTCCAAGGGCTATACTCTTGGAGCTCTGCGCTGAGTTGGGTCCGAATTTGGAAAGAGAGACAGTGAGGAGCCACGCATTACCCGTTCCTTTACAGGTGCTTACTACACTTGGTTTCCTAGCAACCGGTTCTTTCCAAAGAGAACTGGCAGACCGCTCAGGAATAAGCCAGTCGTGTTTGAGCCGTGCAATGCCACCTGTATGGGACGGCATCATCCCGCTTGTCTACCAGGTATATAACGTTCCCATACGATGCAGGTGACCAGCCAAACATCAAAGCGCAATTTGCAGCGATAGCCGGTTTTCCTAATGTAATCGGAGCGATCGACTGCACACATATTGCTATAAAGGCGCCATCTGAAGACGAATTTGCATATGTGAATCGGAAACATTTCCATTCAATAAATGTGCAGATTATATGTGATGCACAAATGCGCCTAACAAATATTGTGGCAAGGTGGCCTGGGTCAACCCATGATTCATATATCCTTACAAACAGCATGGTTGGGATGAGACTCCAAGCTGGCAGGGTGCGCGATGGGTGGCTACTTGGTAAGTTATGCATTTAAATGTATGGTTCTATCTAAAAGTAAAATGTTTGTGTCTGTAATTATTATTACTGCCCATCAGGAGACAGTGGTTATCCACTAAAGACGTGGCTGTTAACCCCCTCACCAACCCACAAACTGACCGAGAGCGCAGATACAATGATGCCCATTCCCGCACTCGGTCAGTTGTGGAGCGGGCGATTGGGCAGCTGAAATGTCGGTGGCGCTGCCTTGACAGGACCGGGGGATGCTGTTATACCGCCCTGACAAGGTTTGCCGCATCATACTGGCCTGTGGAGTGCTGCACAATGTCGCGCACAGGCATGGCATACCCCTTGGTGAGGTGGGGGCACCGCCAGATGACCCTGACCCAGGACCAGTATATGTGCAGCACAATCAACAAGCCATTCAGGCCCGTCAACGTGTAATTGCGACAATATAAATGGTACTCAGACACAAAGTTCATTTTTTGACCAATTCTTTTAATGAATGGCTTATTTCTGTGAGTGCGTCAGTGACATTTTTAAGGTGACTGTTCATTTCTTCAATGGCCCTAACAATTTGTTGTTGTGACTCCAGAACAGCATGCGTCAAGACACGGCCAGATGGACAGGCTTCAGCACTGGGGGGAACATTAGAGACACGGGAGACGCTGGACTGAATGGGCTCTGGCTGCTCAGGTGGTGCGGACTCTGAGTGCGTGCCAGTGGACGTTCCTGCGGTTCCTAAGTCCAATTAAACACAGGCACATCTTAACAGTAATTTGAGTCTGTTCCTTATTAATGGGTACACGCATTTGCAATAAAAGCAGTGGATACGTGAAATCTCTGGTGTACCTTTTGCTATATTGCATGCATTTTAAAATTAAACGGTGGCTGGCTATGTATATCAAAGTTAAGGAAATAAATCTGAGTCACCTTGCTGGCAGTCCTGTAGTATATCCGAGTCTCCTACATCAGCGGATACGATTCCAGAGATTAACGTGTCTCCTACAATAGAGGCAACTCTCTGATCAAAGGGTGCAAGTTCATCGGTCCCTGTACCACCGCCTGTTCTGCCCACACTTTGTCGGTGCGCAGCAGTTCTCCGCTTAACTTCCACCTTTATGTCTGACCATTTCTTCTTCAGTTCATTTACGGTGCGACTCTCAGATCCCACCGCGTTGACAGCATCAGACAAACTCGGCCACTCTTTTTTCTTTCTTTTGTTATTAATTCCAGAGGACAGATTTCCAAATAAAATATTTTTTCTTGTTTCTACCTCTGATAGTAGCACCTCTAATTCGTTTTCAGTGAAATTTCGTTTCTTGCTTGCTTTAGCCATGTTCTTGCAGGTTTCTTTTGCCAAATTGGACTAATTACCATATTTAAATTGATTTAATTGAGGGAGGAGACAGGGTGTGGTGTGGTGCTCGTGCATGTGCGCTCAATTTCGCGTTGATTGGGATGTACAAAGAGAATGTATGTGGAATGCTGCGTACGCAGAGATTCATACATCAGATTTTTTTGGTGCGTACGCACATTTATGGCTTTGTCCGTACGCAATGTTTTAGTATGAATTCAACGCAAGTCTTTGTACATGAGGCCCCAGGTGAGGAGAGTTCCTTACTAATTAGTGACCTTAATTCATCAATCAAGTCCAAGGGAGGAGCGAAAACCCGCAGACACTCGGCCCTCTGTGGAGTGAGCTTGACAAGTGTGCCCAAGACATTCAAAAGGGCTGTAATATTAGGGTTGCAAAACTTTCAATAAATTCCTTGGTTTTTCTGAAATCCCAGTTGGAGGATTCCGGAATCAGGAGGGAATAAGCAGGAATTCCAGAATCCTCCAACTAGGATTTCTGGAAAACCAGGAAATGTATTGAAAGTTCCCGGAATTTTGCAACCCTACGTAACGTACATATACTGTTTTATACATAATCACATACCTTTCCAAAGCTCCCCTTTCCGATGACTTTAAGAAAGTCAAAGTCTGTGGGCTTTGCACTGAAATGTGGAAAACAAAAAAGGTTGGCAAAAAAAAAAAAGTGAAAGTGTCTAGAAATATATTTTTAGGACAAATGAATGGCTATGACAAGGCCTGCAAAGGTACTTAGAAGAAAAAGACATCCAGAAAGCACACAAATTTACACAGGTAAAACAGAAATATCTGCAGGCCTCAATTCAACGCAAGACTGTGTATGTAACCTACTGTGGATTTCCAGACGATCCCAGGTTAATATTTCTGGAGGTAGAGCTGTTCTGTAAACCAGAGAGAGAACAGATTATCTAAGTTAAAAACGCAGGTTTAATGCAGGTTAAAAAGTGAGGCCATAGGATCTAAACCTTTATTCTACCAGGAAGTCTCAAGGGGTTTGAACCACACATACTGTACAGAATGACAATGCTGATAATGCAATACATGCATCTGCTGCATTATTACTGTTGTATAATGCAATCAATGATCACACATTGAAAATAGAATATCCAATACTTCAAGTATTTATTTGTGCTGTATCAGAGCAGAGATGTTATTCAACGCAACCTCTAGGAAATATGTGACATTTCTTCAGTTGAAAGACATGACCGCTCAATCTATGAAACAGTCATATCTCCTTCCCTCAGACATCATACTGTCTGTCATCACCTACCTTGTCATCTTCGTCTTCTGATGCGTCTGAGAAGTTTTGAGATTTGTCCATCTGCAGGAATGCTCTGACATCAGGCCTATCAGATAGTTGGCGAGAGAGGTCACATGTTAGGGGTTTGACAGACAAAGGCACTGCTGTTAGAAGTGCACTGCTTTTAGACTCCATGTTAAATATAACTGGATCAGGAGATACCGCCATAAAACAGGGTTACATATGCTCCCTTTGTCACAGATCTAGGATCAGCTTATCATCCCTAGATCCTAACCATACCCATTAGGGGAGAAAAAACAAAACTGACCTTGGATCAGTTTCTAGGGGTAACTTCCTACTTGTATAAGGGGCTTCACACTTGCATAAAGGGATACAGATCGATATGTCAAACTATCTGAGTACAGCACAATAATCTGGCTATTTTCTAAAAATAAATGTACCATAAAGTCAGTTGTAGAATACTTACTGGTTGCTGAGCTGAGGATGTGAGACCAGTCTCTGAATGAACTCATGTAAACCTGTTCTTCTTTGCTTGATAAACTCTAATAAAATAAATGGAAATGGAAATATAAATCGTATATTTAATATTGACCCTGTATTCACAAATGAAAGACAATGGAAATGGAAGCACACAAGCAAATATGATGCAAAATCACTTAGTTGTTCTGCTCTAGTTTCATACCATCCATAATCCAGTTTGTCATATGTACAGTGAGGGAAAAAAGTATTTGATCCCCTGCTGATTTTGTACGTTTGCCCACTGACAAAGAAATGATCAGTCTATAATTTTAATGGTAGGTTTATTTGAACAGTGAGAGACAGAATAACAACAAAAAGATCCAGAAAAACGCATGTCAAAAATGTTATATATTGATTTGCATTTTAATGAGGGAAATAAGTATTTGACCCCCTCTCAATCAGAAAGATTTCTGGCTCCCAGGTGTCTTTTATACAGGTAACGAGCTGAGATTAGGAGCACACTTTTAAAGGGAGTGCTCCTAATCTCAGCTTGTTACCTGTATAAAAAGACACCTGTCCACAGAAGCAATCAATCAATCAGATTCCAAACTCTCCACCATGGCCAAGACCAAAGAGCTCTCCAAGGATGTCAGGGACAAGATTGTAGACCTACACAAGGCTGGAATGGGCTACAAGACCATTATTCGCAAATGGAAGAAACACAAAATAACTGTCAATCTCCCTCAGCCTGGGGCTCCATGCAAGATCTCACCTCGTGGAGTTGCAATGATCATGAGAACGGTGAGGAATCAGCCCAGAACTACACGGGAGGATCTTGTCCAATGATCTCAAGGCAGCTGGGACCATAGTCACCAAGAAAACAATTGGTAACACACTACGCCGTGAAGGACTAAAATCCTGCAGCGCCCGCAAGGTCCCCCTGCTCAAGAAAGCACATATACAGGCCCGTCTGAAGTTTGCCAAAGAACATCTGAATGATTCAGAGGAGAACTGGGTGAAAGTGTTGTGGTCAGATGAGACCAAAATCGAGCTCTTTGGCATCAACTCAACTCGCCGTGTTTGGAGGAGGAGGAATGCTGCCTATGACCCCAAGAACACCATCCCCACAGTCAAACATGGAGGTGGAAACATTATGCTTTGGGGGTGTTTTTCTGCTAAGGGGACAGGAGAACTTCACCGCATCAAAGGGACGATGGACGGGGCCATGTACCGTCAAATCTTGGATGAGAACCTCCTTCCCTCAGCCAGGGCATTGAAAATGGGTCGTGGATGGGTATTCCAGCATGACAATGACCCAAAACACACGGCCAAGGCAACAAAGGAGTGGCTCAAGAAGAAGCAAATTAAGGTCCTGGAGTGGCCTAGCCAGTCTCCAGACCTTAATCCCATAGAAAATCTGTGGAGGGAGCTGAAGGTTCGAGTTGCCAAACGTCAGCCTCGAAACCTTAATGACTTGGAGAAGATCTGCAAAGAGGAGTGGGACAAAATCCCTCCTGAGATGTGTGCAAACCTGGTGGCCAACTACAAGAAACATCTGACCTCTGTGGTTGCCAACAAGGGTTTTGCCACCAAGTACTAAGTCATGTTTTGCAGAGGGGTCAAATACTTATTTCCCTCATTAAAATGCAAATCAATATATAACATTTTTGACATGCGTTTTTCTGGATTTTTTTGTTGTTATTCTGTCTCTCACTGTTCAAATAAACCTACCATTAAAATTATAGACTGATCATGTCTTTGTCGGTGGGCAAACGTACAAAATCAACAGGGGATCAAATAATTTTTTCCCTCACTGTATATATGTACATACAAATTACTGGGCTGAAGTACAGTGGAGAACAGAGGGACATGAATTCTGAATTCTGATCTACTAAAAACACTAGTACTGTTACAGGTAGTGTACTGTACTTTTACCAGACAACGATAGATTAATCAATATGGTACCTGGGTCAAAGTTGTCCCCAAATATTCTCTTGGCTGGGATTTTCAAGTTCAAAGATGGAAACTGTTTCCTCAACTGCATAAAAAGAAAAGAGACAAATCAGATTATATCAAAGATAAGAATGGGGCCAAAAACGCCTCTCCATCTCTACCCCAATCATGAGAGTTTAATTACCTCATTTTCTAAATGTCAACTACACACAAATCCACAGTAGTCTAAATACAGTGTGTGATATAACATTATGTGTGAAATGTCATTAACACGTCTTACGCCATCAGCTCCACAGCTTTCACCTCCTCGAGTCTCAAAAAAAGCTACGACCTTCAAAGTTAAAACTTCTGATAAGATAAGGGATTCTGTTTTCATAAAAACCGAGCTTGGCCCAGTTTAGCCAGCTGATATCTGACGAAAAGGTTTAGTAAGAAAGGAAGCCTGCAGTCTTATTACAACATGTATTTATAACACAGTAACACTTCCACTTACTGTGTTGTAGAGCTTGTCAAATTCTGCGTATCGCCTGAAGACAAACCACTCATGTCTTCCTACATTGACCATCACTTTGTAAACCTGGACAAATGTGGGGGGAAAACACATTTAGGTATAAATCTAGACAAAAGACATGATTCCCTACTTTCTAAAGATACTGTAATAATGCAGTCTGCAATACAGCCTGTTGAACAGCTGTTGCCACAACACTAAAAGGCGTCCCCATACTAGGTTGGGTTTGCTCCTAGCAGAACTCGGCTAGGCGAAGTGAACGTCTGTGCCTCGTATACTCCCTTAAAAGACCTTCCGTTTAAAAAACGAGAAAAAAAGCAGCAATATTACTGTTTGTCCCTCTTGAAACACCGTAGCAACAAAATAGTCAGAATGAATCTAAGATAAATCAAGAAATCTTTGCAGAAGAGGTCTTAGTCACACAATTTTACATCTAACTAAGATGTTTGGTGCAGTTTTCTCAAGTGAAAATGTGTATAGTCGACTCTCGTTGAATGACAACAAACTTCATTAAAGAATCCCGTCCATAGTTCCCACTCCTACTATGAGTAGTACTGTTCACCAACGAAGGGGCGTAGACTTCGGCTACCGAACTTCAACTTGCCTCAACACCAAAAATTTCACAAATTTGTCCGAATATATGCGCGAACTGTTTTGACTAGGAAGCATGCGACAGGCTTAAAACTTGCGTCATAAGAAGGAACTCCCCTCAACCACGCCCACAAATTGGGAAAAACAAATTCCGACCTACGGTTCACAATGCTCCCACGTAGGGAAATGAAGCCTGCGAGAAGAGCCCTGTGGCTTCAGGCTATTCGGCGTGGGAGAGTGGAAAATTGTGGGGACCCAGTGTCCAAGTAGGCTACACATACAGTGGGGAGAACAAGTATTTGATAACCTGCAAAATCGGCAGTGTTTCCTACTTACAAAGCATGTAGAGGTCTGTCATTTTTTATCATAGGTACACTTCAACTGTGAGAGACGGAATCTAAAACAAAAATCCAGAAAATCACATTGTATGATTTTTAAGTAATTAATTTGCATTTTATTGCATGACATAAGTATTTGATCACCTACCAACCAGTAAGAATTCCGGCTCTCACAGACCTGTTAGTTTTAATTTAAGAAGCCCTCCTGTTCTCCACTCATTACCTGTATTAACTGCACCTGTTTGAACTCGTTACCTGTATAAAAGACACCTGTCCACACACTCAATCAAACAGACTCCAACCTCTCCACAATGGCCAAGACCAGAGAGCTGTGTAAGGACATCATGGATACAATTGTAGACCTGCACAAGGCTGGGATGGGCTACAGGACAATAGGCAAGCAGCTTGGTGAGAAGGCAACAACTGTTGGCGCAATTATTAGAAAATGGAAGAAGTTCAAGATGACGGTCAATCACCCTCGGTCTGGGGCTCCATGCAAGATCTCACCTCGTGGGGCATCAATGATCATGAGGAAGGTGAGGGATCAGTCCAGAACTACTCTGCAGGACCTGGTCAATGACCTGAAGAGAGCTGGGACCACAGTCTCAAAGAAAACCATTAGTAACACACTACGCTGTCATGGATTAAAATCCTGCAGCGCACGCAAGGTCCCTCTGCTCAAGCCAGCGCATGTCCAGGCCCGTCTGAAGTTTGCCAATGACCATCTGGATGATCCAGAGGAGGAATGGGAGAAGGTCATGTGGTCTGATGAGACAAAAATATAGCTTTTTGGTCTAAACTCCACTTGCCGTGTTTGGAGGAAGAAGAAGGATGAGTACAACCCCAAGAACACCATCCCAACCGTGAAGCATGGAGGTGGAAACATCATTATTTGGGGATGCTTTTCTGCAAAGGGGACAGGACGACTGCACCGTATTGAGGGGAGGATGGATGGGGCCATGTATCGCGAGATCTTGGCCAACAACCTCCTTCCTTCAGTAAGAGCATTGAAGATGGGTCGTGGCTGGGTCTTCCAGCATGACAACGACCCGAAACACACAGCCAGGGCAACTAAGGAGTGTCTCCGTAAGAAGCATCTCAAGGTCCTGGAGTGGCCTAGCCAGTCTCCAGACCTGAACCCAATAGAAAATCTTTGGAGGGAGCTGAAAGTCCGTATTGCCCAGCAACAGCCCCGAAACCTGAAAGATCTGGAGAAAGTCTGTATGGAGGAGTGGGCCAGAATCCCTGCTGCAGTGTGTGCAAACCTGGTCAAGACCTACAGGAAACGTATGATCTCTGTAATTGCAAACAAAGGTTTCTGTACCAAATATTAAGTTCTGCTTTTCTGATGTATCAAATACTTATGTCATGCAATAAAATGCAAATTAATTACCTAAAAATTATACAATGTGATTTTCTGGATTTTTGTTTTAGATTCCGTCTCTCACAGCTGAAGTGTACCTATGATAAAAATTACAAACCTCTACATGCTTTGTAAGTAGGAAAACCTGCAAAATCGGCAGTGTATCAAATACTTGTTCTCCCTACTGTAGCTATGTGTGTGGAAAACATTTAATCACAGGTCAGACATTTAACTTGTTTAGTATAGTCCATTTGTAACTCCACTCACTATTGTAGCTGTATAGTCTGTTTGTGTTGATCTTGGCTAGCTTAGTGTTCCAGTCATTAGCTAGCTAGCACTCACATGGCTGCTAGCGCCTTCATGAAAAGGGACATGAGGGAAGCCCTACAATATTAAATTTGTCTAAGTAATGAGAAAGCTCGGGAGCAGGCAATGTTGAAAAGTAATCTTTAGACATTTTGTAATTTTCTTAAATTAAGTTTTGTAATTGACTAAAACAAGGAGACAAGAAAATTGAGTTTGAAAAAGTTAAAGTTTTTGCTGTGAGACAATGTGGTCACCAAGGTAACCACGGGTTGTTCTCCCCCCCCCCACGGCGGGCGGAGCCGCAACGTTTTATCTAATACCGACTGGGAGTGTATTATATACCCATTACTCACAGTGTAGCGCTTCTTCTTGTCCCTCTGCTCGTTGTAGCAGGGAATGCTGACATTGGGGCAGCTGGACTGCTCCTCCATCCTGAGCTGGAGCGGTCAGAGCTCAGAGGTTTAAGGGTTAACAGGTCACAGCTTAGGTCAGAGGTCAAGCCCCTCAGCACTCCTCCACAGCGTCCGGTCCTTGACAGAGCTCACGTGGACGACTGGACCATCCCCCTCCTGGTTCACTGCTGTGGACAAGAGATGAGAGCGAGTTGATTATAGATAGAAATGTACTCTATCGAAAGGATACTGCTCTCCATTCCATATAAGAGAATGAGCATACCTGCTCTATCATGTTACATTTCTACCTTACAACCCTCTTAACATTTCAACAACCTGAATAAACACCAAGCTTAGCCCCCACACATTGATCCTGTGTGGAGCTGATTGCAGAGCACTGTCAAATGGATCCTCAGCAGTTGTGGAGGGAGTTGTTGGTTCTAGCTGCTAGCGTGACAGAGGAGAAACCACACCGGGGTCAGTGAGCAGCAACATCAACAGCAGGCTCATCTCATCCTGGGCGGACAGACATTAGGCTACCCTGCTGGGCCTCCCCCTGCTACACCCACCTTTAGTCTCTCACTTTCCACTTGGCCTATACGGCCACTCTGACCTGTTCAATTCTTTCCCTCATACCTCACTATTCACTATTGTGGTCCTCTGTAGTTCAATTGGTAGAGCATGGCGCTTGTAACGCCAGGGTAGTGGGTTCGATCCCCGGGACCACCCATACGTAAAAATGTATGCACACATGACTAAGTCGCTTTGGATAAAAGCGTCTGTTAAATGGCATATTATTATTATTATCCACCACCTCACTCCATCTCATCTCACCTCCCTATTTTCACTACTATCCACCTCTCCTTCTCTCCTCCTTTTCCTCCTCACATCGCCTACAATCCCTTCCTCCCCCATCCTCTCATCACCCCCTCTCTCCATCTCTCCCAATAGACAGACCCAGAGCTGCATGACCTCCCTCTCCTCTTCTTCTCACATACAGCTCACACACTCCCTCACGCTCCACACACATGCTGGGTCTGTGACATTCTCCCTGGCTCCTGTCAGAGTGTGGAGGGCTGGAGGTATTTATAGATAACCTTCCGCAGGCTCTTTGAAGTTTGAGGCACACAGGCTAGTAGGAGACCTTTAGGAAGCTGCCTAGTGGGACCACCAAGACAGGAAGAGGGGCCATTGTAGAGACCACTCACTACAGAGGTAGTAGTAGCCTATATGGAAATCACCTTGAAGACCTTATTGAGAAAGCAGAATTTAATCAGTCTCAATCATAGCCTAATGAAGCCTTGAAACGATATGGAGAAATCACAAATGCAACCTCAAATCAAATGTATTTTCTACATGTTCAAATTGGTTAACGTTTATATGCTGATTACGTCATGTCTGTTTTCTTGTTAGCAACAAAGCTCTTTGTTTGGTGGTGTGACGCTGTGACTCGACCTTTGTTTCAGAGTGAGGTCAGCTAGCATGTTAAGTAGTTTCTTTCAGACCCTGGCATTCTGTGCTCGGTGTAGGCTAGAACATGCTGGTAGAGTTATTTTAACTGTGCTGTACTGAATGTCCCGGGTCGAGAGATCTAATTCGACTCACGTAGTAGTAAAGACATCAAGGGAGAAAGCCTCTTAGAATGCACAAATGCAGGGATCTTCAGTTCCAAACTCAGTTCAAATTCAGATCAATGCAAGCCTGGCAAAATGACTGCGGGTCACGAGGCAGAATCTGCTTTTGAACATTCCAGAAATACTTTTGTTCAAAAGATAAATAAACTACGAGCAGTCTAATCTATAGCATATTCCTTCATTTGGAATGCAGAATATAAATTCCTGATGAATCCGCAACCTCAAACCCATATCACAAGATTACAGTGATATACATGAACAATCACATAAGGGGAAAGTAGACTTTAGCCCAAATTTGGGTTCAGGGGGTTTAGGTCACTAAATAAATACATCAAACAGAAAATGAATCCTCACATTCGACAACAAAAACATTCACTGCCGATCACCAGATGTTGTACGCTTAGTTACAACACTGAGCTTGAATTAAGTTGTGCTGACAAGCTCAAATATGTTACTATCAGAAATAGCCATTCCTCTTCCTGGTTTGTTCAAACACACACATCCTTGCCTTCTGGACATCCTCTGGATGTTGAACGATCTGAACAGCATCATTTGTAGGAGAGTCTCAGCAGCACGCTGTGTCTTGTCAGCAGTTAGACCTCAAGGTCAGGAAATTCTTCCTAAACAGAAGTGAAAGAGCAACCAGGCGTGACATGAACCCAGTCAGTAAACTGCTGTAGGCATTGAGGAACATAGCCTACCTAAACAGGGGTGTCCTCTTCTCTGCTGGTATGAAAGGATAGCCATGGAAATAGGCACTTGGCTTTACTGAGCTTTATCCATAGTATTTTTTACAGACAGGCCTATGTGTTGCTTAATTGGTGAGAGATCTAGGCTATTTGTTATGCAACTGTATGGATTATTTCTAAAGGGCTGTCTACTGTTAGCCTGTGGGCTATAAATTAGCACAGAGACACTACATTTACATTTTAGTCATTTAGCAGACGCTCTTATCCAGAGCGACTTACAGTTAGTGAGTGCATAAATTTTTCATACTGGCCCCCCGTGGGAATCGAACCCACAACCCTGGCGTTGCAAGCGCCATGCTCTACCAACTGAGCTACAGGAGGCCTACAATAGACAAACATCCTCCCTGGAAGGAATTGATCATGACAAAGGTTTCTCTCTAAAAAAGGGAAGTGTGAGACTAGCCTAGCATGTGCCTAACTAGTCTGAATAATCAGGCTGTAATACACAATTCATTGGTATATACAGCCTGAAACGAATGCCTGCAAAATCGTGTAAATGTTCCAGAATGTTGAATAAAATTACATTTAAACTGGTATTGTATTTCCTGTTTGCCATCTAGGATCCCTGGTCTATCTGGAAAAAAAAATCAACCAACCATAACAGTAAGCTTCAGTAAGCTACAACATTACATTGAATGGGAGGGTGGCTCACGCAGGAGGTAAAGTTAACCGAATATCCAATATAAAACTAACTTTACCTGGGGCGAACAAAACCCTCTCTAAAAAGTTGGGTAAACAAATACTTTCCTATGGATATTTAGTCTCAAATTTCAAGCAGCTGAAGGACAAACCACACAGACAACCTGTCGATTAAGTTTAAATGTCATTTTATTCAACATTCTGGCTTGTAGGGAACATTTACACAATTTTGCAGGCATTAGTTTCAGGCTGTATATACCAATGAATTGTGTATTACAGCCTTATTAATCAGACTAATGCCTAACCAGCAGTCCAGACGCCTCAGTCCTCCACCGTTAACAAACACTGGCTGGCTGGTCACAGCCGGCGGATGAACCAAATACCATAATACACACAGACACACTCACATTATGTCTCCTACAGCTCTACTTCTCAGGATTGGGAATTATGGCTGTAAACAGCACCACTGAAAACTAACAGAACAGAACTTGATGAGTAAAACTATTTGAACGCTGGAGAATTTAAATATGCAAATAGGCCGAAAAGTTGAATTAAGAATGTCTCTGAAAATCTATAACCGACATTGGTGGATTGAGACTGGTGGATCTACCACACACCAGTTATTTTAGGGTGTGTTTCCTGCATGAGCCACCCCCATTCAATGTAATGTTGTAGCTTACTGAAGCTTACTGTTATGGTTGGTTGGTTTTCTTGTTTCACATAGACCAGGGAGATACAACACCACCAGGGAAAACTGTTTTTTTTTGTTACAGTTGAGAAAAGCAACTTGTTTTTATAACTTTGAGGGGAAATAAGCCATTATAGCCCAATGGTAAAACTGGTAAGACAAAAGCTGTTAGTATAACTATGGCTGCATTGAGAGAATTAGACAGTCCAGTTGCTAAACCACAGACATAAGACACAGCCCAGTAAATGCATGAATTGCACATTCCTGCTATAGCCGACCTAGCTGTTACATTTTAGCCTACAGTTAATGTACTACTGTATCTAGACATACAGTCCCATCATAACAAGACTGAAGTCTCACTCTCAACAGGGAACACTGACTTAAAATTACACAAGTGGGAAAGTTCACCCAGATGTCTTCACATTGACTAATTTGCTGTGGAAAGTAAGTTAACTCAAACATGAGGATGTTCCATGAACAGACAGACAGATAGGAAAGAACAGGGGTGTAATCATTAGTCCAAACAGTTGCAGAGTTTTGGTAGGTCCCTCCCCGTTTCGTTCACGAAACTGTTTGCAACAGAAACAGCGTAATTTATGCACCAGGATAATAACAAAAATGAGTTTGTTAGTAGAAAAACTTTAGCTAAAGACAGACAGAGCTGGGCTCGTTTTCCCAAAAGCATCTCAAGAACTTAGCATAACGATGCTTTTTGGAAACCGGGTCCTGGAAGTTGCCGTTACTTTCAGTTACCGAACAGACAGTTCTAACTGAAGAAAAAGTTACGTAATGACACCATTTAACAGTTTTAGGGCTGTAGATGGCACAAAGATATTGAAGGCAATGATAAGCGGTGAGTTGAAAATACATCCTGTACGACAAAAGTACAGAAAAATATACGCGTAAACATACCTCCGACTAACTCCAATGACGTGTCGCGCTGAAGGCAAAGGAATGTGTCAGTAAAAAACGAGGACAAGATCCGGTGAGTTTGACTCAACTATTTAGGGGGAAACGTACTCAAAGGTAAAGCCTGTACTTTCTACCATCCACTCGGAGCTTCAGTGAAGTGGTAGCTCGAAACAGGAAACATCAAGACGTTCGTGCTGCAAGTTCAAATGAAATTAGTCACGGGACGGGACCACACTTCAAGAGGGGTGGAAACATTAGCAAACAGTACCCCCCCTAGCGGTGGAACGTGAGCAAGGCCACAACCTAAACCACGTTGTTCCATGTGAAATTAGTAGTGTCCCTGTGTGTCGTTGACACAAGATCAACAGCCCACTGCCTGAATGTAGAGCGTCATCTTTAATGGCTATTAAAGGTCTTTCTGCCTGTTTGTTAATTTCTTGTAACTTTTGTTCTATTCTACTGTATTTCTATTAAATTGTATTATATTCTAAATATATTATATTCTGGTCTAGTCTGTTATGTTATATTCTGTAATATATTATATTATGTTATGGTCTAGTCTGTTATGTTATATTCTGTAATTCTATTATTTGATAGTTAGAGCAAATGGATGTCCAAGTCCTATCTAGCAGGTGTCCCTTCCATACTTGAAACGGTCTCTACATGCTTGGCAGTACTTATATCATCATAACTGTGAAGGTTGACCTCTCCCTAACAGGAGGCTTGGTGACAGGAAGAGAGCAGTCCAGCAAACTGCAGCGGTACCTTGAGGTCAACATTAAAGTGCTCCAGGAAAGTGGACGTCTGCCAAGGAACTATACAGGGCCCTGCCCCACTCTTCAGGAAATGTTGACTAATCTGTCAGATATTTCCTCTACCGCTTTATGAATGAATGTTCATGATGAAACATACCACACTTCTTTCCATGTAACTACAGTCATACTGGCTGGCGGACTCAGGTGTTCCCATGGCCATAATAGTGGCCTTTCTATTTAAGCCTATGGGTGGAAATCTATTGAGATAAAGCTCAACCAAAGTAGGCATTTGTATTGTAATAAATTAGTTAGTTATACACAGGGCTTAAGAAATTGGTATATACACTTTTAAACTAGATCCAACATATAGTGAATTCGGGAAAGTATTCAGACCCCTTCACCTTTTCCACATTTTGTTACGTTACAGCCTTATTCTAAAATGGGTTAAACTGCCCCCCCTCATCAATCTACACACAATACCCCATAACAAACTGAAATATAACATTCACATAAGTATTCAGACCCTTTACTCAGTACTTTCTTGAAGCACCTTTGGCAGCGATTACAGCCTATAATCTTCTTGGGTATGACGCTACAAGCTTGGCACATCTGTATTTGGGGAGTTTCTCCCATTCTTCTCTGCAGATCCTCTAAAGCTCTGTCAGGTTGGATGGGGACTACACAGCTATTTTCAGGTCTCTCCAGAGATGTTCGATCGGGTTCAAGTCCGGGCTCTGGCTGGGGCACTCAAGGACATTCAGAGACTTGTCCCGAAGCCACTCCTGCATTGTCTTGGCTGTGCGCTTAGGGTCGTTGTCCTGTTGGAAGGTGAACCGTCGCCCCAGTCTGAGGTCTTGAGCGCTCTGGAGCAGGTTTTCATCAAGGATCTCTCTGTACTTTGCTCCATTCATCTTTCCCTCAATACTGACTAGTCTCCCAGTCCCTGCCGCTGAAAACATCCCCACAGCATGATGCTGCCACCACCACGCTCCACCGTAGGGATGGCATTGGCCAGGTGATGAGCGGTGCCTGGTTTCCTCCAGACATGACGCTTGGCAATCAGGCCAAAGAGTTCAATCTTGGTTTCATCAGACCAGAGAATCTTGTTTCTCATGGTCTGAGAGTCCTTTAGGTGCCTTTTGGCAAACTCCAAGCGGGCTGTCATGTGCCTTTTACTGAGGAGTGGCTTCCGTCTGGCCACTCTACCATAAAGACCTGATTGGTGGAGTGCTGCAGAGATGGTTGTCCTTCTGGAAGGTTGTCCTTCTGGAAGGATCTCTGATCTCGACAGAGGAATTCTGGAGCTCTGTCAGAGTGACCATTGGGTTCTTGGTCACCTCCTTGTCCAAGGCCCTTCTCCCCCGATTGCTCAGTTTGGCCGGGCGGCCAGCTCTAGGAAGAATCTGGGTGGTTCCAATCTTCTTCCATTTAAGAATGATGGAGGCCACTGTGTTCTTGGGGACCTTCAATGCTGCAGAAATGTTTTGGTACCCTTCCCCAGATATGTGCCTCGACACAATCCTGTCTCAGAGCTCTACGGACAATTCCTTCAACCTCATGGCTTGGTTTTTTGCTCTGACATGCACTGTCAACTGTGGGACCTTATATTGACAGCTGTGTGCCTTTCCAAATCATGTCTAATCAATTTAATTTACCACAGGTGGACTCCAATCAAGTTGTAGAAACAGCTCAACGATGATCAATAGAAACAGGATGCACCTGAGCTCAATTTCGAGTATCATAGCAAAGGGTCTGAATACTAATGTAAATAAGGTATTTCTGTTTTTTATTTTTTTTAAATGTGCAAAAGTAAAAAAAAAAAAAACGTTTTCGCTTTGCCATTATGGAGTATTGAGATTGATGAAGGAAAAAAATTATTGAATCAATTTTAGTATAAGACTGTAACGGAACAAAATGTGGAAAAAGTGAAGGGGTCTGAATACTTTCCGAATGCACTGTACGTGTAGGTTTACAGTATTCAGATTACGTAATGTCATAAAGTATTTGTACACAAGGGGGCAGCAGAACGCCGTTTGAAATAGAGCTGTCATTCCACGGCTGATGTCATACGGTGTATGTACACTGTGCCAGGATCTGTTAATACTACTACAGAAGGCATACTGTTTTGTTCTGCATTAAACATAACTTGAATGTTGTTATTGTTCAATTGTTTTGTTATAAAAACTTCCATAATCGGCTCGGTTTGACAACAGCATTGTGTGATGATTGTAGAATCAACGGACAAAAAATATAAAATAATATATATTTTTTAAATTATGTGGATTTTGTCACCATCCTCCGGATGATTGTAATGACACAATGAATCCTATGTGGTGACAATACTGTTGTATTAATATCACCATGTTCATTTGCGCTCAAAGCAACAGGCACTTTTTGGAGCGCTCCCCCGATTCTGACCAATCAGGTGCGAGGCCGCCTGCGCAGATTTAACGACTCTTCTAGAAGGAGGCTGGGCGCGAGATTCGGCGGGATGGACAAAAATCAGAATGAGAAAATAACAAAATAGAAGTGCAGTAAACAGTGGGAGGGAGAACAGTGTGTAGGCTACAAGGCGGGTTACAGCTAGATAAATATGTTCACATCCTATTCGATCGGATTCTGACATTGCATGCATCGTGATGACATGCAAAAGATAAGCAGACTCGTTTTTATTTACGATTGCACACATTTCCTACAGCGAGAACGAGTTTGACATGGAAGTGAACCGCTAAGCGCTAGCCAGCAAACGTGTAGTACTTTATTTTACTGTCCGACAATAAACTGGAAGATTACAGACATCGAGTGGTATGGATAACTGTCCATAGAGATCACCTAATTCGCTTTCTATATGGATTTTAGGCCAACTACAAATAGAGGATTCATTCTTTGAAAAGCGTTGATCAGCTGTCAATATGGCCGACATAAAATCGCTCAGGTGGGTGATACATTGTTACTAAAGTTGCCATTCATTAGGCTACTTACTAGCTACATTTTTATTGTTTCAGTTATGATACAAAAATGATTGTTGCAACAGAATAGTTACATTAAGGAAACTCATTCTGGACCCCTGCTCTTGCATGGCATTATCTTAAGCCAGATGTCACGTTGATTTTGACACATCACGAACACCTGCTCACGGTCACATTGTAGCGTGTTATTTAGGATATTTAAATACAGTAGGCTACAGTAAATTACAGCCTAGTTATGCCTATAAAGGTTAATTCAAATAATTGTCATTTCATTAATACGTTATTTGGCTGGATATATGTGAAAAATGCATGATTATATAACAGTCAAGGATACATGTGGCACAAAAAATGTCTCCCTGATTATTTCCTGTCAAGGCCGCTCACCGACCTATGAATAACCAAAATGTGTCAAGAGCTTGATACCCAGTACAGTTGCTTATTTTGTAGTAAGTTAGGCTATTTCCTAAATTGCTAATGATACCTTTGATTTAAAAAAAATACAATTTGAGTTGTTGTGTGGGTTATGTAACTGATTTGGTCGGTATTGTAGCCTATTTTGCTGGTCAATTCAACACCATTCATTGACATCTAGCCCCGAAAAGAAAACATAGCTTTGTAGCATCAGTATGACTATTATTGAACAGGTAGAACTCTTGCTATTTTCATCCCAGGGTACAATTTTTTGTTGTTGTTGATAAGATTGGGTCATGGCCCAGCCCTCTCTTATTTTGGAATGGACATTATTGTTTTAGGACAAAGGGAATTCATATAGGTGTGTGTATTTAGAAAAACAAAACGTTTTTGATGCTGTAGTCTAAATCCAACATACAAATGTATTAGTCAACATAGTGTGATTATTTTTGTACACCATTCTACCTCCTTGTGTGGGTACATGGTGGGGAAATCCTCTATAACAAAAAGTCCCAGAGAGTCCCAAAATATGGTAAACAGAGCAGGCTACCACTGTAGACTAGGCATCTATTGTTTTCACAAATCAGAATTTTCTATGAATTACCTATGTTAATGCTAATGCATTGGTTATTAAATAGACAGAGCGCTAATGTATTCATTGATGGAAATATTTTCTCTCTGGGGTAAGGTCAGAGAGAGTTTGCGCCTGTGATTGGCTGAATTAACTATTGATTTATTGGCTGATTGGAGCCTGCTCACTGCCCTTAAACACACAAACATGACAATTACGTAATTTCTGTCTGAATGAACAGCTCAGTGGCTCGTGTGTGTCCCTCTACCCCCTACCCCCCCAGACCCTACCCCTTCGGTGTGCCCCATCTGGGGGTGAAAGGGGAGGGCCAGGGTGGGGGAGGATGGTCCTCTCTGCCTCTCTCTGCTTTACATTTCACATGCAAGTTCAAGTTTGAATTGAAGTAAGGTGTGGAAACACATCAACAAAGACAGTATTGCAGTTTTATATTTTATTCACATGCTAAATGAGGCATTGAAAAAGCATATGAAGAGGATGACATGTTAGGTTCAGTTTGATTTAGAAAATATATATTTTTGTGCCTTCGCCAACATTATACATATTAATTACAGAGGTATTAGACTGCGATTAAGATGATCTGACCCCTACAAACGAAGAACGTGTGTGAGGGAAAGTGAGCCTCAAACAGTGCAGGCTCGCTCAGGCACCTTGGCCAAGTTCTATATAAGAAATCATATCAATCCCGAGTCGATTTTGAAAATCCAGTTTAATTCAGCCTGGACCGTTAGGGCTGACCTATTAGTTTAGCCACACCCAGACCTGCCTCCACGTAGCCAACGACACACACTCACACGCTCACACACACACCTATATACGACAAAGAGCCTGTTGATGTGGGAGCACACACCCGGCCACTTCCACCTCGCTCTTTCCTGTAGTGAGGGAATTATGCTGAAATGTTATTGGCATGTCCCAGTCACCACTGAAGAAGCCCTTTCATCACAGGCCAGTACTGAAAACCTGTGGGAGGCCTTGTTCTACCCGCCACAGTGTGTGTGTGTGTTAGAATATTTGTGTGTACATGTGCTGTGCTGGCCCGTGCCATATTTAGGAAGTTCATACTTTTACCTTTTTTAGGGAAGAAAAGGAGTGCTGTAAATCCACCCGACAGTTAATCCCAACCAGGACGATTGCATTGTGCTGAATATTGCATAGAAATGCAATAAACGGATATGATATTACTTATTTTTCAACGTTAGAGAGGCATGTTAATGCTACAAAGGCTACTGAATGACTCCAGATTGTATGGGGCTGTGGCTGACCTTGGGTAGCTTAACCTTACTGTACAATTAGAGTACATATAGGCCCATATTATGTTTCTGTGGTATTGCCCAACCTCAGACTCTTATTTGACAGTATCTGGAATGCAATAAGGGCAACAGCTCAGTATACCTGTTGGCAGCTGTGGTGTAGCTCTCAGCAGTTAGAACAGTGTCAGTGTGAACTTATAGGTTAGGTTTGCTCCGTGGTTACTCTGGGCAACCGGTGTCCTCAGCCTCCTTCCTGTTTGTTTATTAGACGTTCTACCCCTGGCACAACGTGACGCCATGAAGGAAGTGTTGCCCAGCAACAAGACATTTCTATGGACAGAGATAAGTGTGCACAACTACTCTCTCTGGTGGCAGAGTTTTTCACATTGGAGAAGGACAATCTGTGTCCAGTATTACAAAAGAGTTTGACGTTGGAGAAGGACAATCTGTGTCCAGTATTACAAAATAGTTTGACATTGGAGAAGGACAATCTGTGTCTAGTATTACAGCCTTTTGGTCTCTGAGAAGCAGCAAGTATCTAATAGATTGGAGATAAACGTTTTTAAGTTGGCACTATATTCCCAACAACAACAGTCAAGGCAAAAAGTGGACAGTTCTGTGAAGGTGGATTTGCCCCAAAAAGGGCAACAGTTGTTTCACTGTAACCAATAAGTCTAGCTCTTACCCTTTTACCACCTAGGCATAGAGACTGCCACAGCCAGGCATCATTATGTCTGATCTAGTGTGGAACAGGGGAGGCTATGCTACTCTAATTATGGTCAGGAATGTCCTGTTTAATATGAATCTCTGCGCTGTTTCCGGCTGCACGCCACGCACTGAGACTGAGACTACTGCCAATCCTGCTTCACCATGAATTACTCTGTGCCTGCTCAATCCATTGACCTCTGATTCAGTTTTAAATTGGGCGGTTATTTGTAATGGGCTATCAGTGGTTTGGGGCTGTATGTGACTCAACACTGTGTCTCCCGAGTGGCGCAGTGGTCTAAGGCACTGCATCGCAGTGCTAGCTGTGCCACTAGAGATCCTGGTTCGAATCCAGGCTCTGTCGTAGCCGGCCGTGACCGGGAGACCCATGGGGCGGCGCACAATTGGCCCAGCGTCGTCCAGGGTAGGGGAGGGAATGGCTTGCAGGGTTGTGGGTTTGTTTCCCACGGGGGGGCAGTATGAAAAAAATAAAATAAAATAAAACATTTATGTATGCACTCACTAACTGTAAGTCGCTCTGGATAAGAGTGTCTGCTAAATGACTAAAATGTAAATGTAAGTTGTGGCATGAATAATGTACTGTTCCTGTTTGTCTTTTTCTGTTTTAGTGATGTCACTAGTTCTGAGTCAGTTATGTTGATTAATTATTGATTATAATGAAATGTGAAACTAGTAATGTTTGATTATAATGAAGTGATATGAGTAAGCTTAGTTTTATGTAATCACTTTTCTGAACAGTTATCTGCCCTCTCTCCCCTCCCTCTTTACCCTCCCTCTCTCTTCCCTCTCCCCTCCCTCTCTTCCCTCTCCCCTCCCTCTCTCTTGTTCCTCTACCTCTCTCGCTCTCTCTTTCCTCTCCCTCTCTCTATTTTCTCTCTCTCGCTCTCTTTCCTCTCTCTCTGTCTCTCTCTCTGTCTCTCTCTGTCTCTCTGTCTCTGTCTGTCTCTGTCTCTCTCTCTCTCGTTTTTAGTGAGTCTGAGGATGAAGATCTACACTCCACAGATCCTGAGGGTAAGGACAAGAGCAAAGACAAGAAGATACTGTGCAAAGTCAAATGGTCTCGCGATGAGGTGGGTGAAAGTAGATATTTTGTTGTTGTTGCCCGTGTTGTGTAAATGTGTGCTGTGTTGTTCAACACTGTTGGTTTATCATTTAATTGACTGGTGCAATCTGCTGCTATTGTATTGCATGATATGTAGGAAGCCCTATAGTTCCCTCTACTAAGGGTAAGTGTGTAGGGCGTTTACTTTTCTGAATCACTGGAGATACAGGGAGTGTCTCAGTAAGGTTGGCTCCTCACTGTCTCTCTGTCTCTCTCTACTCTCTCTACTCTCGCTCTCTCTGTCTCTCTCTCTCTACACTCTCTCTCTATGCCCTCTCCTCTCTGTCTCTCTCTCTCTCTACTCTCTCTCTATGCCCTCTCCTCTCGCTCTCTCTACTCTCACTCTCTCTGTCTCTCTCTCTACTCTCTCTCTCTATGCCCTCTCCTCTGTCTCTCTCTCTCTCTCTATGCCCTCTCCTCTGTCTCTCTCTCTCTCTATGCCCTCTCCTCTGTCTCTCTCTCTCTCTATGCCCTCTCCTATGTCTCTCTCTCTGTCTCTCTCTCTGTCTCTCTCTCTGTCTCTCTCTCTGTCTCTCTCTCTACTCTCTCTCTATGCCTCTCTCTCTCTCTCTCTCTCTCTCTCTCTGTCTCTATCTGTCTCTCTCTCTCTGTCTGTCTCTCTCTCTCTCTCTCTGTCTCTCTCTCTCTCTCTCTCTGTCTCTCTCTCTCTCTTCTCTATGCAGGACGAGAGGCTGAAGAAGTTAGTGGAGCAGCATGGAACAGACTCCTGGAAATTAGTAGCTAATAATTTCCCAGTAAGTGGTACAAATTTCCCAGTAAAGTACAGAGCCTTCTGTAATACGCACACTAACACAGTAACGCACATGAGAACTACACTGAGTGGACAGAACATTAAGAACATCTGCTCTTTCCATGACATAGACTATCCAGGTGAAAGCTATGATCCCTTATTGATGTCACTTGTTAAATCCACTTCAATCAGTATAGATGAAGGGGAGGAGACAGGTTAAAGAAGGATTTTTAAGCCTGGATACAATTGAGACATGGATTGTGTATGTGTGACATTCAGAAGGTGAATGGGCAAGACAAAATATTTAAGTGCCTTTGAACGGGGTACTGTAGTAGGTGCCAGGCGCACATGTTTATGTCAAGAACTGCAATGCTGCTGGATTTTTCACGCTCAATAATTTTCCGTGTGTATCAAGAATGCTCCACCACCCAAAGGACATCTAGCTGACTTGACACAACTGTGGGAAGCATTGGAGTCAACATGGACCAGCATCCCTGTGGAACGCTTTCGACACCTTGTAGAGTCCATGCCCCGACGAATTGAGGCTGTTCTGAGGGCAAAAGGCGGGGGTGCAACTCAATATTAGGAAGGCGTTCTTAATGTTTTGTCCACTCAGTACATTATCTGGATAAGAAAGGTGATAAGATAAGTCCCAGGTGTTGTGTGAGGAGGGGTTATTAGCCAGGGTGAGTGAATAGCTATAATAACTCATGGGGGGACAGCTGCAGCTGCAGGTGGGTTTGTGTGTTACTGAGGTGTCGTGCTCTGCTTTGTCTGTCTGTCTGTCACAGGGGAGGACAGATGGCCAGTGTCAGCACCGCTGGCAGAAGGTGCTCAACCCAGAGCTGGTGAAAGGACCCTGGACAAAAGAGGAGGATCAAAAGGCAAGTAGAGATGGGAGTTACCCCAACCTGGTATGGAGGGAGGGAGGGAGGGAGAGGGGAGTAGAGGGAAAGAAATGGGAAGGGAGGAGGGGAAGAGGTAGAAAAGGAAGGTAGAGGGCTTTATTGGAGCAGGTCATTGATAATACAAACAAGCTGCAGTATAAACATCAAAGACCTTTCTCTTTTGTAATCTGAAACATTGAAAGGAACATGCAGTACACATGCTCCTATCCTGCGCTGTATCCTTGTTGGCAGCCCCTGCAGTAGTTTTCATTGGCTGTGCAAACATCCCACTACCTCATGCTTTAAAACAACTAAAACGACCTCTACCTGGTCCTCAGCCCAGTCCCTCCTCAGCCAGGCTGTAGGCTCAAATCTCTCATAGTTGGAAGGTGAACAATGCATTCCTTAAATAGAACTACATGACGCTTGGCTGCTGGAATGTCAAGAATGGGGTCTTGCTCCTCCAACATCTAGGCCTCACATGCCAGTGATATGATTGTTCTGGCTTGCCCTTAGTGACACGCTAGAAGTAAGATATTCAGGAACATAATAGCACTGGCTAGTGTGGGACTGCTGAGAGATGACATCACACATGTTTGGCTCCACGATAGAAGTGTTATGGCAACGAGTTCTACTTCTTCCGCTTCATTCTGGACATTCTCTGATGTTGCCGATGATGTGGCAGCTCTGTTTGTGCAGTAAGGGGCTGTAGTGGAGTTTCATAAATGGCCTATATCCCTCCAATAATAGATTAAATATTATACAGTATGGATATTTTTAGAGGTCCAGAGGAATGCCTGTCTGGATTGCATTGTTAGAAGTCACTTACAATTCCCTGTCTTCTTTGTTTGTATGTGTGTGTGTGTGTGTGTGTGTGTGTGTGTGTGTGTGTGTATAGGTGATCGACCTGGTGCACAAGTATGGCCCCAAGCGCTGGTCGGTGATCGCTAAGTACCTGCAGGGACGCATCGGAAAGCAATGCCGTGAGCGCTGGCACAACCACCTGAACCCTGAGGTAAAGAAGTCCTCCTGGACCCAGGAAGAGGACTGCATCATCTACCAGGCCCATAAACGCCTGGGCAACCGCTGGGCTGAGATCTCCAAGCTGCTGCCTGGAAGGTAATGGAGTGATATACTGTACAGTTCTATGCCTGAGGTAGTGGGTGGTTGCAACTCAATAGAGTTAAATGGATTCCCTTCTTCTCCTTGTCTGATCTCCTTCAATACGGTGATGGCTCCAACTGGTGGTGCCATATTGCTTACAGCTACATTATTGGCAAATGGGTTGGGCCTAGGGCATAAGGTTTGTTTGGACCAGTCTAAAATCTCATCACGCTTCTAGGACGGACAACTCCATTAAGAACCACTGGAACTCGACCATGAGGAGGAAGGTAGAGCACGAGGGGTACCTCCAGGAGGGCTGCAGGGGATTTGGCTCCGACAATGGGGGGTTGAAGAGCCGTCACCACAGACCCTGTCCCCCCCAACCAGACACCCCCCACCATGGGCACAGCCCTCTAGGCATGGAAGGACCAACACAGGTGAGACACGGGCCTCTCAGTTCAGAGCCTCTGCATAGGTTTGTCTTGATCATCCGGTTTGTTTGAGTTTTGAAGGCTTGTTGTTGATGGGTCTGTTCCTGTGCTTTGTAGCTTAGGGGTTACCCTTATAGCCCTCACTGTGGACAACTGATGGACAGCCTCCAAGACTCCTCCTGCTACTTATCGGTGAGTGACCTGTCCCTTACAACTGACACAGAGTTAGGTGTGTTGTTTCCTGAAAATGTGCAACATTTGGACTGAAGAAAGGACATCTGATCCTAAATCAGTAGGCAAGTCATCCAATCCTGTCCACTTTCCCCATCATATACTTTCCCACTGTACTACCTTCAGTCTGTACTTTTTATTAATCAGTCTCTCAATCAAACAACTGAACGATCTCCCTGAATTCTTGCTTCTTCTGTGTCTTTTAACAAATGTGTGGATTGGTGTTAATCGGAATAAGCCTTTGAGTCTGACTTGCAAGTAAATTTGTGGTCTCCTTCCTTCCCTGCGTTCCTTTTCCTCACTCCCTCCGTCCTGTCCTCTTCTCCTTCCCGTGTGTGTTTATTCCAGCCGTCCTGCCATGACGACCCAGACAAAGAGCAGAGAATTAAGGAGCTTGAACTGCTGCTTATGTCAGCAGAGACCGAGGTCCGGAGACAGGCCCAGTGCCGAGGCCCATGTGTAAGGACACACTCTCAGTGTGTGAGCTCGTAGTTGTACTGTAGTGTTGCCGTAGTAGCTTACCCCTCTCCCCACACTCCCGTTAGTTGTGCTTCGTAGTTCTACCCCTTCCATCCCCATTTTCAGTGCTTCCTGCCATCCCGCCATGCGGCTGCCACCATAAACCTCCTCTACTCTCCCTCCCTCCCGCCCTCCTTCCCTCCATCCAGCCTCCTATCCGCTCCTCACAGCAGTAGTGAACGGGGGTGTCACTTCAGCCAGCAGTTTGGTTTGGAACCAAACATGCCTTATTTTAAAAATAAAAAAATCCAACCCGTCCTTTTTTCACTCCTACTTTTTTACCACACAAATGTGCTTCTAAAGCAGAATTCCCTCCTCTGAGACTAGCCTTGACTTTTACTTTCTTCATTTATCTGATTTTCACCTGCATTGAAGACCAAACTATTATGATGATGTCAGTGGTTCAGATGTTATCTGATAAATCTCTTAGTGCAGTGCAACCCATGCTTACCACTGACTATTGTCACCCCACTTGTACAGTATGTGTCCTGCCCTGTACTCTCCCTCCTTTCTCTCTCACACCATCCCAACATCTGGCTTTCACCAGGGGCCTAAAGAGTTCCAATGAAGTTTAAAGTTTAAAACTGAGGGGTTAAATTTGGCTGTTGGGAGATAAGGTTTGGGGTGTACTTTTGGGGTTAGATTGCTTTTCCCTTGTCAACTCAACTTCATTGAAACTTCTTTGAAATGTCATTGATCCAACCCTGTCCTGTACTGTAGCCCTGGTTGGTCCTGCCACCACCATCACCTCCACCCTAACCCCAGTTTCTTCTCCCCTAGAATGTAGAGCGTTACTCCAGCTGGGCAGACAGCGTGTCAGATGACACCATGACCACCAGCAGCAGCAGTCTGGAGGATCAGACTGAGGGAGGCTGGAAGGGCCCAGAGGAGGGCCGAGGGCTCCAGGTCCAGCACGACGTCTCCCCCAGTAAATTCCTGTCTGTGGAGGCTAATTCCGTGCTCTCCACCCTGCAGGCCATCCCAGAGTTCGCAGAGACCATGGAGCTCATTGACTCGGTGAGTGTGTAGATCTGCATTTGGTGTCTGTGTATGTGGCAGTGTGTGTTTACATATACCAGACCCAGAGCATGGATGTATTGAAAATCCATTGTAGATGTGTCTGCCTCTACAGGACCCTATGGCGTGGAGTGAGGCGGCCAGCTTCGACATGTCTGAGACGACGACCCCCCCGAAACAAACACAGGGGGGCTACGCACCCCAGGGGAGGACCACAGAGGGGATGAGGAACGCAGTTGACCCCCCCAACGGCATCTCCACCAAGCACTGTACCCCCATGGGTCAGGGGAAGGTCCACCCCCACACCCCGAACAACGTGCCCAGATCGAGTTTGCCTACCCTGGGGAGGAGGAAGAGGAGAGAGAGGGGGGACCAGTCCCCTGATAGGAGCTGCCCGTCCTTCTTAGACTCGCCCAGCATGAACTCGCCCAAGAACACCCCCACGAAAGCACTGCCTTTCTCCCCCTCCCAGGCAAGCCTGATGCTAGAGATGAGGTCAAGCTAAAGCATGATGGTGCATCTGGCTCTTGCAGTATAGTCTGTTAAAGTCGCTTACTTTAGACTCCCACTTTCTTCTTCATCTACCTTCTCTGACTGTTGTGATCATGTCTTTCTCCAGTTCTTCAACACATCAGGAGGAGAGCGTCTGAGCCTGGACAACCCAGCTCTGACTTCCACCCCGGTCTGTGACCAGAAGTGTCTCCTCAACACACCCTTCCAGAAGGAGACCACGCCCAAACACCAGAAAGAGAATGTGAGGTAAGAGAGTTGGCTACAGGTTCCTCCATATTTTCACAATTGAGTAATTGGCTATATTATGTGTGTTGATGGATTGATTTCTTCATTTTGGCAGGTGTTGTAAGAATTTCTGTCTTTGTCTCACTCAGTTTCAGGACCCCTAAGATCCGTAAGTCCATCATGGTTCTGACTCCCAGAACTCCTACTCCGTTTAAGAATGCCCTGGCCGCCCAGGAGAAGATGCATGGGCCGCTAAAGATGGTGGTAAGTGTTAGTGTGAAGTTGGTCTAGCTATGTGCACTGTAGTCTAAGTATTTATAATTGAATGTGTGTGCTTAAGAGTGTAAGTACTTTGTGACAGTGCTCATATTAATGTAAGTATGTGTGTATATTTCAGCCACAGCCCCTGGCCTTTCTGGAGGAAGACCTCAGGGAGGTGCTGAAGCAGGAGATTGGATCAGACTTCTTCACCAGAGAACTACAACCAGACTTCAGGACATGGAAACATGATGTAGGTGTTTTTTACAGAACTGTAGTTGTTAGTGCTGGCCGTCTTTAAAGGTATCCAGTCTAACCACAACCTTGTCCCTGTTTCCTCCCAGGTGGATGGCCCAGCCAGGAAGGTGCGTAAGTCCCTGGTGCTGGACTCCTGGGGAAAAGACTGTCTTAACGTCCAGCTATTCCAGGAACAGCGCAATAATGCACAGGTGGGTTCTGGAAACTAATTAATCAGACTAATCAATGAACTAATCAATCAATTCATCAGTCAACCAACCAACAAATCAATGTCTACCCCTCCTTGCCCCCCTCCAGGTCCCTGAGGAGAGTTTCCTGACCAGCTCCTTACTGATGAACCCCCTCCCAGTGAGAGACAGGGAGGAGCGCCCCTGCCCCCCCTTGTCTAGGAGGGAGGGGTCCTGTGCCCCCCTGCACCGCCTCCCCAGCCCCCGCAAGCAGAAGAACTCCCCTTTGGTCAGAATGTCCCACAACGCTTCACTTAGACAGGTACACACAGACCTCTCCCTTTGGTGTTACTCCTAACTAACTTCATATTATTGCGCTTCAGATTATTTATATAATGACAGAGGGAAAATGTTGTCTGTCCAAATTATACAGTATGTTGGGTTCAGCTGGCCACTTTTCAGTAAACATTTCTTTATTGAGCATCAAGGTCTTGGCTGTCACAAGGGGATAGAGGGGTTGAGAGGTGGGAGAGAATAATAATATCTTCTCATGCAGGTAAAAAGCGAGTGGGAAGCAGTGGTTTATGGGAAGACGGAGGACCAGCGGATCATGACAGAGCAGGCCCGGCAGTATCTGGGTAGTACCTACCCGTCCTCTGCCTGCACCTCGAGGGCCCTCGTGCTCTGAGGCCTATGTCCCCACACACTACACCCGTCCAGCAGAGTTTCTATGGAAACCACGCTCCTTCTCCTAATGACTCTTATCATACTTAGACAATCTGGTGTAGGCAACTCAAATAATTTAGAAAGTTGTGTATTGATAAGATCCATAACTGAACACTCAAGTGTACCACAGAATACTTCACAGAAAAAGCCAAGTCAAACATTTTTATCTAGGTCACACTGCCCAAGAACCTTGACGTTCTTGATTTGAGTTTTTGTAGCCATAAATTGCTTGGTTTGTCATTTGAATACACACAAGCCTTGTAACAGGTTTGTACAGATAAGAGATACTAGATTTTCTGCACTAGTTTATAATGTGTTAAAATGGAACAACCTGCACATACATTATGTAGTAAACTGTAGAAATAGACAGATTATTACTAGCAGTGGCTGAGTTTCATATTGTTAATATATTGTTTAAACAAAAATGAAAAAAATCTGTTTTATAATGTAACATTACAGATATATGTATATTCTCCAGCTTGTTTGTAGAACTACCCTGTACTGCTACACCTGTTGTTATGAAGTCTTAGGCGAGAGAGAGAGAGCTGGGTTTATTGCACTACTGAGTTGGGATTGGCTGCAGAGAAATGATCAGGTTTGAGGAGGTAACTGGATAGCACTTGTGATGTGACTGTATTGTTTCAAAATGCAATGACGTTTCCGTTCCAAGGCCATACTTTCCTTTAGCAGTCTCAAATTGAGGCATTTGTTGAATGTATTTCATAGCGTAAAACTGCGAAGAATCTCCAAATGGAAGGGTACCTTTTTTATTCTTATTTTATTTATTATCTGTTCTCTAAAACGTAGATATTAATATAAGTGTAAATTGAACACATTAAGTCTCCATTGAGAAATCTTCCTAAAGCCCTTCCCTGCCCCTAAGACTTGATCTAATGTCAGTTCTACTTCTTACCTCCTATTGATCTAGGTCGTGATTGGGGAAGGGTACACTGCTCCTAGATCAGAATCCAGTTGTCATGTTTGGTACTGACCAATAGCGCTCATATCATCAGTGTGTTAAAACAACATGTTTAGTTGAGAGGATCTCCTGTTCGCGTGAAGGCTGTAGGTTATATTTATTCAATGTTTACTAATTTATTTATAAAAACAAAATATATAATATTTTCTTATCAGAAAAGGATTGGGCTACCTTTCACCTAATTTCTCAAAATTAGACATAACAAGCAAACATGCGCTGCCACTAATCCCTTTTATACAGTTATTAATTTAACTATCAAATTTAGTTAATTACCATTGTATAGTGACATCACCTGAGTTGATATTGATAGAACAGTTTCCCCTGGAATCAGTTTGTTTCTTTGGTAGAAGGATCCAGTCTCTAATCAGACATTGCACTTTTCTCATTGTTTAAGTGTTGTTTCATTCATTTGTTTGAGCGCATGACATAGCTCTTGTTTATGTGTGTGTTTTGTAAAATAATTCAAATCCAGTGCCGTTGGATGAATGTCTCACTACATGTGACGATTGAACACTGACATAAAGAGGTAAAGATGGAGCTACTTGATGTATGTTTTTACATGATGGCATGTAAAGATTTTTGTATACATTGTTTATCAGTAATAACCAAAGTACAGGACAATATAAGATTTTCAACATACAAAAAAAATAATGTTTATTGTATGTATGTCTTCATGTGACAATGCAGTTTTCTATGGCTCTGATAATGGTTACCGCTGTAATAACAGGGTGCAGCAGAGTATCTATGGTCCCTGTGGTGATGGTTGGTGTTATTCGTTCCAACGGTCTTCCAACTGTTTACAATCCGTATTATAATCTGTATTATCTAGCATTAAGTGTGTTTGAGAATAAGAAGGGAATGTTTACGTGGAAAGATCATGTATGTTCACCCTCTGAGCTCCACAGAGCCTCAGTTTCTGAACTTTCTTATTTTCCTACGTCGAACGGCTACGCTAAATGTGTATGTTTGTTCTGTTGGTTGGTTTGACTTCAGTATGTTTTGTTTGTAACATGTTTATGTTAATACTTGGACATCCAACCCTAGGTTATAAGGGAATTAAGTACATTTATAGTAGTTGTTGTCATGATCGTGCATGAACAACAAGCAAGACGCTGGACTTTTCCATTACCATGTTTGTACAGTAATCACAGACGTAACACTTGCATTATGTAATTTTCACATTTTCCAGTATTTTCTGCTGAAATCATAACCTGCCAACTGCCATTGTAACCATGTACTTAATACGTAATAATAATAAAATGTTATTGCATTGCATTTGTGGTTCTTTGTTATTGTCATGTAATAGCAATATGATGTTGCACCTTTCTTTAACACTGTAGTGTTAATCTCATGTCAAACCTCCTGGTCATCCAAATACTTACTGTATATCCCTTTTCCCTCCAGTGGAAGGACTCTTCTATTCCCAGTCCTGTCAGGTCCTGATGGCAGTGGATTAACAGTAGCTAGAGTTGACTGCAGGCTCGACCCCCATTCCCTGCCCTGTTTATATGTACCCCCTGCCTGTGGCGTGTGTTTGGGGGTGCTGTCAGCTTGGTCTGCGGACACAAGCCCCCCTCCGCCAGGACAAGATGCCTCTCCACAGGGTCAGCTGCTGGCCCTAAATACGCCCAGTCACCCGTGACTTAATGCCCCCGGGCCCCATTGTCCCCAGGGCCTGTTGCTTTTACAGCCCCATTCACTCAATGGCCCCAAGAGGCACAAGGCCCAGTGACTTGCCTTCTGTTAGGGGTGCATGAGCAACACACACACAGAAATATCCACTACATTCATCTCTTTTCCCTTCCCTATGGCTCTTGCCTGGGCAGGATTTATTACCATTTTCATTCTTTTATTTCACTTAGTCCTGCATGTTGGATCTCGGAGCCTAAGATTTTCACTGTACCCTGCAATCACGCCTGCAACCCTGTACATGTGACTATTAAACACTGAATCTGATTTGAGCTATTGTTGCTTTCAGATGGTCTACACTCAGGCTTGAGACAAGTCAAAGGCTAATTGCTTAATTGGTTGTTGGCAGCAGCCTGTACAGTGGTATGTTTACTGAGTGTATTGTTTTGGTCTTCCACAGTGCAGCTCTTATTGGTCTTCCACAGTACAGCTCTTATTGGTCCTCCACAGTGCAGCTCTTATTGGTCCTCCACAGTGCAGCTCTTATTGGTCCTCCACAGTGCAGCTCTTAATAACTTAGCTTGGCCACACATGCACCTGTTGCATATCAGTACAGATATGTGTAAACTGTACAGTGTATTGACAGGCATTTATTGTGGTAGTAGCACTCAATCAATGAGTAACAAATTCAGTGATTTTAGAGAAATACATTTCACTTCAATGAAATGTAACATACTGTTCCATTCATTATAAATAGTATGTGCTTTGGATGTGTCCTAATGTACAGTGGTGTGTGTGTGTCAGTGGCGGCCCGTCATTCAGGGCAAAGCCCCATCAGTTTGTAAAAAAATAAAAATCATTGAGTTAATAAAGCCGCATACAAACATGGTCTCTTTTTTGCTATCTTGAGGAAGGCATCTCCAAAATGCAGGTGTTTCAGCCTAGCTCTGTGCTTTCTGTGGTGGTGGGGCAGCCAGCAGAAAATACAGAGTGTAGGGGTTGGTAATGTTCTCTAGTTGCGCCGTGATTGGCTCAGTGTTCTGTCACTCATGGGGACACTACGTCGCTGCAAAATCTACAGGGAGAGCTCGAAAATTCAAGCCCCTTGGGTGCTGCCATAGATTTACATTAGAAGTGCCCATCCAAGAAGGTTCAAGGTCATTGGCCACAGATAAAATTACGTCAAATCACGTTATATCTACCATAGCTTTGATTGGACTGATCATGTCAACATCATACTTTCAATATCTTAGCTAGAAAGCTAGACAAGCAGTCATCATCATGAATCAAGTCGACAATCTACTGGCAAATCCTTTTCAATCCTTATCATATGAAGAGAAATTATAGATAAAACGTATCGGTGCTCGGCCATTGGACATAAACATTACACAAGTTGGAAATTGCTAATTCAACAATGAGTGGTTTGTAAGGAATCAGTCGCTAACTGCAAGCATTGCAAAGCAACCACTGCTGTAGCCTGCTATTCGGTGGGGTGGGTGTGTGGTCCAAGTCTGGGTTTAAGGGTCTCTTTTCCAAGCTTAAAAGGATAAACATTCACATGCAACACCATGGGCCAGAAAAGGTTGAATACATTGGCCATGCTGTCAATCCAGCATGACTTCTGCCGCGTTCAAAACAACTGGAAACTCGGAACTGGGAAATCTCAGACTTCAGTGAGTTCAAGACAACTGGGACCTCGGGAAAAAAACCGTTTTTAACGGTCATCCAACTCGGAATTCCAAGTCGGGAACTCAGCCGCTTTCTAGAGCTCCAACCTGAAGATCACTGACGTTATGATTCGACCTTGTTTTTTCGGAGTTCCCAGTTGTCTTGAAAGCACCATAAATCCAGAGAATGCCAGACTTTGATGACAAATTTTGATGACAAGTGAGCACAGCACAACAAGGTGAGTCCAAAAATGTATTCAATGCTGCTGCATAAAAGATGTAATATGCCAGGGAGATATACTGTGTAGTAAGCAGTTAGTAGCCCATGTGCCTCACCCTAATTATTTGATCCCTTTCCCCCTCATAACTTAGCCTACTGTTCTGACTTGGTGGTGCACATGTAGCCTATAGTCTGTTTTAGAGAAATGGCCTGAATTCTGTCGCATTTAAAAAGTGCTGAACAAATAGTTATATTGACTACGTCCGTCTTAGCTCGCTTATTAATGTCAAAATTACGGATTGCCTCTTATCTGCTCATCGTTCCCTTATGCCATAGTTTGTACATCTCAATTGTCAGTCAAAACCACATTTGTTTAAGCAAGTCAGCCATGTTTTTTTTTTAAAGGTAGTACATTTTTATTTGAGTCATTTAGCAGACACTCTTATCCAGAGCGACTTACAGTTAGTGAGTGCATACATTTTCATACTGGCCCCCCGTGGGAAACGAACCCACAACCCTGGCGTTGCAAGAGCCATGCTCTACCAACTGAGCTACAGGGGACTGTATGGGGGCTGAATGAACTGTTTTGCTGCCAGACAAGGCTCCACTGATAGCCAGGTAAGGATTCACTCCATGGTGCTGAAAAGAAAGCTCTGCTGTTGGGACAGCTATATGTAGGCCCTAACAGTTTGTGGGCACCGTTTGTCACCGTTAAAGTGCAATTAATGTATTGTTTAGTGTTGTGTTGTGGCTTTGCTGGCATGCATCTAAAACAGTTTTTTTGAGTTTGCCCCACCAAGATTGACATGCTAAAATCGCCACTGGTGTGTGTGTGTTCATTGCATAGAGTTCGAGGAGTGTGTTCCTCCCCCTCACATATTTCCCCTCCACATTCACACACACTCATACACACACACTGACACTGCCAGCCTTTGTGTATGCCAGACAGCAGATGGTAGCCCATTATAGCGCTGACAGGGCAGTCATCTGGCAGGCACCCTGTTAGTCTCCCCCTGAACACACAGCACAGCACACCACTGAGGGGATGGGGCACTTTAGGCGGGAAAACCAACGTGTGTGTGTCTAAATGTGTGTGTGTGTGTTTTGGAACCTGGCCTTTCTGCTGTAAATAGGTCCTGCTTTCCATTCTCCCTGTGTGTGTCACTGCTGTGAGGTTAAACAGGCTCACATATGAACACCAGTACATTATATGCTAGTGGAGCCTACTGCCTGACTACACATTTCTGCCTACAAACAACACATACATAATGAGGGGTCTGTGTGTGTGTGTATTAACATCAGGAATAGGTATTGGGGTGTCAAGGGGCCCTGGTTGAATGGGCAGGGAAGACAGAGTGTATGAGGGGTACAGACTGTGTTCACCCGGGGTGGGGCAGGCTCATTACTGTCCTGTATAGCATCTGTTGCTCCACAGGTGAGGATGGGAGAGAACAGGTGTCAGTTAGGATCCCCCCCCTGTCACTCTGTGTGTAGGTGAGGGAGGACCAGTGGGACACATAAACAAAGGCACACTGGATATCAACCACATCCACAATAATCCAGATAGCAAGGCTGTGGCGGGCCTCCAGCATCAAACATCCTATGGGGCCTCCAGCGTCAAACATCCTATGGGGTCTTCCAGCATCAAACATCCTATGGGGTCTTCCAGCATCAAACATCCTATGGGGCCTCCGGCATCAAACATCCTATGGGGCCTCCGGCATCAAACATCCTATGGGGCCTCCAGCATCAAACATCCTATGGGGTCTTCCAGCATCAAACATCCTATGGGGAATCCGGCATCAAACATCCTATGGGGCCTCCGGCATCAAACATCGTATAATATAATATGCCATTTAGCAGACGCTTTTATCCAAAGCGACTTATAGTCATGCGTGCATACATTATTTTATTTTTTTGTGTGTGGGTGGTCACGGGGATCGAACCCACTACCTTGGTGTTACAAGCGCCGTGCTCTACCAGCTGAGCTACAGAGGACCACGGGGGTTCTTCGGCTGTCCCCATACGAGAACCCTTTTTGGTTCCAGGTAAAATCCTTTTTGGTTTCATGTAGAACCCCTTTGGGTTCCATGTGGAACCCTCTGTGGAAAGGGTTCTACATGGAACCCAAAATAGTTCTACCTGGAACCAAAAAGGGTTCTTCAAAGGGTTCTGTTTCTGTATGATATGTTAGATCAAATAATAAAGACAGACACAAATGTCAAGTTCAATAGCCATGTTCAAGTATTGTACAAGTCCCTACATATGGCAGCAGTTTCGTCCTTATCGTTTCACCCACCTCCAGCTCTGGTAGGTCTCGAGCAGTCCGGTCGTAGAAGCACTTAGCGAGCTGCTTTCTGTGGCGCAGTTAGTCCGTGACGCCAACCACGACGCAGGGCTCAAGTAGCTTGTTGGCTACGGGGATGGTAGTCTTCAAACGTCTGGACAGAAGGCGTTGCGTTGTTTTCGGTGGGTGTGTTTCGCCACTGTAAAATGGGATTCCAGGAGTTGTTGCTGTCATGCAAGGCCTTGCGTAACAGTTTTTTTGCAATCTTGACAGCTGACTCTGCCTTGCCATTTACCTTTGGGTGCATTGGAAAGGAGGTCAAATGGTCAAACTCCCATTCTGAGGCGAAACGCTTGAACTGTGCAGTGAATTGTGGGCCATTATCCATGATGACCTTGTCAGGCTTGCCTTGCAAACTGCGCCTTGCAGCGCTTTATGACCGTCTCTGCAGACAAGTCAGGGAGCAGTTCAATTTCCCAAAAGTCAGAGTAGTGATCAACGATGAGAAGATAGTCCTTTTGTCTGTGGCTGAATAAGTCCATGCTGACGATTTGCCATGCCCTTGTGTGCAGTTCGTGTAACATCCTGGTTTCCTTTTACTGTTCATGAGCGTACTCGTTGCATGTGGTACAGCTGCTGACAACGTCTTTAATTTCTGCTTGCATGTTTGGCCACTATAATGTTTTGCGTGCCTGGCGGTAGCATGCGTCACCTCCAACGTGACTGGAGTGCATGCGTGTAAGCATCTCTGGACGTAGTGATTTGGGGATAATGTCCTTCTGACCTCTGAAAAAGATGCCATTTTGCATGCTGATCTCGTCTCGAAAGGTCCAGTATTCTCTCACTGTGAGAGGTGTCTCCTCTTTCAGGTACGGCCAACCTGCAAGAACCATGGACTTCAGTGACTGTAGGTGTTCGTGCTTGTCAATGTGTTGCCTGATGTGGGCTAGGCGGTGATCTGTGACATTCAAGTAGTCTGCCTGATTGATCTGTTGAACATCTTGTTGTTCCTGCTGTAGAGAACAGATGGCATGCCGCTGATAGGCAGTGCCTCTGCCTGTACATTGTGCTGTTGCCCTGCTCAGTGTGTTGCTGATTTACATCTCTGATCCCGGCTTGTAGACAACCTTCAGGCTGTAGTTTTGCAGAGACAGGAGCATGCTTTGAAGCCTTTTGGGCGAGTTGAGGAGAGATTTACTGAATATGGCAATGTTTGTTATCAGTTTCAGTGGTGACCAGCTCTCGGCCATATAAGTAGTGATGGAAGCGCTAACAGGAGAAGACAATGCTGAGGCACTCTTTCTCAACTTGTGCATAGTTTTGTTTGGTGGGGGTGAGCACTCTCGAGGCAAACGCAACGGGCGACAGGCTTCGTAACGTCGTAGTAGCGCAACACTGGCATGGATGAAGCCAGAGATTTCATCTCCTGCACCGCGGCCTCATGCTTCAGTAGCCAGTGCCATGGTGTGTCTTTGTCCAGCAGCCGGCGCATGGGCTCACAGACTGCTGATAGGTGTGGCATGAACGTTGCAAGATAGTTTGCAAAGCCGATGAAACGCTGCACTCCTTTTGCATCAGATGGGTTTGGCATGTCGAGGATCGCTTTGTCTGGGTCTGGCTTCAGGCCTATGGCTGAGAGAATGTTGCCATGGAAGTGGACGTCTTTCACCTTGAACTGCAGCTTCTTCAGGCCAAGGTGCAGCTTAACTGATCGGCAGCGCTCCATCAGTGCCAGGAGCTTCACATCGTGGTCGCGTTCTGCTTCTTCGTCTGTTTCACCACAGCCTTTGATCAGGACATCATCAGCGATGGGTTCAATGCCCTTGAGCCCAGCCAGTAACTCGTGCAGCTTGCGTTGGTATACCAACGCCCAACGGAGACACCAAACGGGAGCTTGAGCCAGCGTTTCTGACCCCAGGGGGTCCAGAAGGTAGTCATGAAGCTGCTTTCTTCGTCCAGCTTGCATTGCAGGAATGCATCTCGGGCGTCCACCAAGGTGAAAATCCTAGCCTTGGGAAGCTTCTAGAGGACATCCTCCAGTGTGCATGATGTAGTGGGAGCGTTTCAGTGCTTGGTTCAGATGCTTAGGGTCGATGCAGACTCAAATCAAATCAAATCAAATTTGATTTGCCACATACGCTGAATACCGTGAAATGCTTACTTACAGCCCTTAATCAACAATGCATTTATTTCTTAATAAAAAGTAAAATAAAACAACAACAACAAAAAAGTGTTATAACAGTAGGGAGGCTATATACAGGGGGGTACCGGTGCAGAGTCAATGTGCGGGGGCACCGGCTAGTTGAGGTAGTTGAGGTAATATGTACATGTGGGTAGAGTTAAAGTGACTATGCATAAATAATTAACAGAGTAGCAGCAGCGTAAAAAGATGGGGTGGGGGTGGGGGTGGGGGGGCAGTGCAAATAGTCCGGGTAGCCATGATTAGCTGTTCAGGAGTCTTATGGCTTGGGGGTAGAAGCTGTTGAGAAGCCTTTTGGACCTAGACTTGGCGCTCCGGTACCGCTTGCCGTGCGGTAGCAGAGAGAACAGTCTATGACTAGGGTGCTCTCTTCACGACTGTCTTGGTGTGTTTGGACCATGATAGTTCATTGGTGATGTGGACACCAAGGAACTTGAAGCTCTCAACCTGTTCCACTACAGCCCCGTCGATGAGAATGGGGGCGTGCTCAGTCCTCTTTTTTTTCCTGTAGTCCACAATCATCTCCTTTGTCTTGGTCATGTTGAGGGAGAGGTTGTTATCCTGGCACCACACGGCCAGGTCTCTGACCTCCTCCCTATAGGCTGTCTCATCGTTGTCGGTGATCAGGCCTAACACTGTTGTGTCGTCGGCAAACTTAATGATGGTGTTGGAGTTGTGCCTGGCCATGCAGTCATGGGTGAACAGGGAGTACAGGAGGGGACTGAGCACGCACCCCTGAGGGGCCCCTGTGTTGAGGATCAGCGTGGCAGATGTGTTGTTACCTACCCTTACCACCTGGGGGCGGCCCGTCACTATGGTGTTGAACGCTGAGCTGTAGTCAATGAATAGCATTCTCACATAGGTGTTCCTCTTGTCCAGGTGGGAAAGGGCAGTGTGGAGTGCAATAGAGATTGCTTCATCTGTGGATCTGTTGGGGCGGTATGCAAATTGGAGTGGGTCTAGGGTTTCTGGAATAATGGTGTTGATGTGAGCCATGACCAGCCTTTCAAAGCACTTCATGGCTACAGACGTCAGTGCTACGGGTCGGTAGTCATTTAGGCAGGTTATCTTAGTGTCCTTGGGCATGGGGACTATGGTGGTCTGCTTGAAACATGTTGGTATTACAGACTCAGTCAGGGACATGTTGAAAATGTCGGTGAAGACACTTGCTAGTTGGTCAGCACATGCTCGGAGTACACGTCCTAGTAATCCGTCTGGCCCTGCGGCCTTGTGAATGTTGACCTGCTTAAAAGTCTTACTCACATCGGCTACGGAGAGCGTGATCACATAGTCATCCGGAACAGCTGGTGCTCTCATGCATGCTTCAGTGTTGCTTGCCTCGAAGCGAGCATAGAAGTGGTTTAGCTCGTCTGGTAGGCTTGTGTCACTGGGCAGCTCATGGCTGTGCTTCCCTTTGTAGTTTGTAATAGTTTTCAAGCCCTGCCACATCCGACGAGCGTCAGAGCCGGTGTAGTACAATTCAATCTTAGTCCTGTATTGACTCTTTGCCTGTTTGATGGTTCGTTGGAGAACATAGCGGGATTTCTTATAAGCGTCCGGGTTAGAGTCCCGCTCCTTGAAAGCGGCAGCTCTACCCTTTAGCTCAGTGTGGATGTTGCCTGTAATCCATGGCTTCTGGTTGGGGTACGTAAGGTCACTGTGGGGACGACGTCATCGATGTACTTATTGATGAAGCCAGTGACTGATGTGGTGTACTCCTCAATGCTCTCCGAAAGAATCCCGGAACATGTTCCAGTCTGTGCTAGCAAAACAGTCCTGTAGCTTAGCATCTGCGTCATTTGACCACTTTTCTATTAACCAAGTCACTGGTGCTTCCTGCTTTAGTTCTTGCTTATAAGCAGGAATCAGAAGGATAGAGTTGTGGTCAGATTTGCCAAATGGAGGGCGAGGGAGAGCTTTGTATGCGTCTCTGTGTGTGGAGTAAAGGTGGTCTAGAGTGTTTTTCCTCTGGTTGCATATTTAACATGCTGGTAGAAATTAGGTAGAACGGATTTAAGTTTCCCTGCATTAAAGTCCCCGGCCACTAGGAGCGCTGCCTCTGGATGAGCGTTTTCCTGTTTAGTTATGGCCTTATACAGCTCATTGAATGCAATCTTAATGCCAGCATTGGTTTGTGGTGGTAAATAGACAACTATGAAAAATATAGATGAAAACTCTCTTGGTAAATAGTGTGGGTCTACAGCTTATCATAAGATACTGTACCTCAGGCGAGCAAAACCTCAAGACTTCCTTAGTATTTGATTTTGTGCTCTGGCTTTTTCACTATGACCATATTGCTGATCCAGTCAGTTGGTTCAGTCACAGATGTCATGTGGCCATCGGCCTCATACCTGTCCAGCTGGGCCTTCACTTTCATTGCAATGGACACATTACGAGGAGCACACTGGACTGGAGTGACGCTCTCATCCAATTCAAAATGTACCTCCCCAGGTACTGATTCAACGGGCCCGTTGAATACATCGTCATATCTGCTGAGTAGCTGTTCTTTGGACAGGGGTTCCATGCTGGACATGCTCCACCATGTGCAGGTCATTTGGTACGGTGAACTGCATCAGTCCCAGGCGTTCGCATGTAGAGCCTGAGAGGAGAGGATGTTGACTGGTTTTCACGATCTCAAACTCCAGCTTGTGTTTGTGTCCCCGAATAACACATTCGGTCTAAGATGCCCATAGAACTCATTAGCTCTCCTGAGTACAGCTTTAGTCTAGTATCGCTGGGCAAGAGATGTGTGTCAGGTGCCAGATTGATTTTGTCTTTGTAGCATTACGTTGCACGTAGCACCGGAATCCAGCTGACATTGTTGCAGCTTGTTGTGTAATCGTAGTGTCACAAACCATTTCTTCCCTCTTGAGTGTATAGCCCTCACTCACCCTTCTTTTTCTTTTGAGACACACTTTTGCAAAGTGATTATTAGTTCCACAAGCTCTGCATGGTTTTCCTTAGGCAGGGCAGTGCTCTTTGCCTCTTGCATTTCCACAGTATTTCCATGCTCTGGGGCTGTCTGTGTTCACCGTTCGTGGTGAATTACTCTGCCTCGATTGGTTTTGTCTGAATGTTTGCCTGGCAACAGCATGTACAGTATCAGCGCCAGTGTGTTGGGTTTCGATTTCCATTGCTCTCATTCTCATGTCAGTGACTTCAGCAGTGTGGTATATTTCAATGGCAGTTACTAATGTTGAGCCTCTCTCTCTTAGTAGACGTCGGCGCGTGTCCTCATTTGCAATTCCCAGTACTATTTTGTCACGAATCAGTTCATCTTTCAATCCCACGTATTCACAAGTAGCAGATTGTACTGACTCAACCTCTTCCTGTTTGCAGCTTCCAAAAAAGAACTGCTCGTAAATGACGTTCCTGGCAGGTTTGAAGTAATTCCCCAATGCATCCAGTATGGCCTTTGCATCACCTGTTGTTGTGCTGTGAGGGTGAGATTGTGCTGGGGTAGATATACCTGCATTTGCTGCCCATTAAGCTCCTCAGATTTGCCGCTTGGACCTTGTTGGGTTTTTCAAGTAGACCGGTTACCAGCGCATAGTCCTCAAATTCATCTCTGAAGTTGTCCCAATTAGTATTCCAGTCCCCTGTGAGAACCATGGGTTTTGGTGGTGGAATGTTCGCTGCCATAGCGATGGAATAGGAGATCTCTTTGCCTTCAGCCATCGAGGTAGGTAGTGATGCTAGCTAGCCAACTAACTACAAGTTGATCAGTAGTGTGACTAATGTTAGCATTAGACAACAGCGTGTGTTCGCATATGGAACGTAAGTGTGCCTATAATGTACTTATCACAAATAAACATTTGTGATTTTCGAGCCACTTCTGTACCATGTTTCTGTATGATATGTTAGATTAAATAATAAAGACAGACACAAATGTTCAATAGCCATGTTCAAGTCCCTACATATGGGGTCCGGGGAACAGTTCAGCTAGTCGATTACCTATCAACTAGACTCTGTATGGGGACAGCCAAATAACCCTTTTATGTTCAAGATAGCACCTTTTTTTCTAAGAGTGTAGACTCACATATTAGGCAGGGAGATGGTCCCAGTTAGAATAGATCCTTACATGGCACAAGTTTAGGATTAGGATTAGAGAGTTTGACCTTTAGTCCTTCCAAAGGATACATTCTGTGTGGAGTCCAGCGAGAGAGCTGTTTTACCGTTGCCCGGGCAACCTTCACAATAATGATGCCATTTCCTTTGGCATGAGCGAAAAGTACAGTTTGATGATTTTTATGAAAAATACATTTGTGGCTGATGTTGGGTTTCACACAAATTACAGTTGAACAACTTATAGTCAAAAGGAAATATATCAATGATTGAGTGCAGGTTGCTTTGGAACGTTGTAGTTGCTAAATAAAGAATACAGCCTAATACGGATGACAACATGGAACAGAAAGCTCAGTCAGACTCATGGAACATTATTTGGCTGAAGTAAACACAGTTAGCTTTATAAAATATAATCATAAATCTTATTCCTCTTTGATTATTAATAAAATACTTCCCCCCCTTATTCAACCCCTCAATTTATTTACATTTAAGTCATTTAGCAGACGCTCTTATCCAGAGCGACTTACAAATTGGTGCAATTTATGGCTTGCTTAATGTCACATCTTAATCCTGGAAGCTTTATATACATGATTGATCTTTCTTGAACACTTTACAGAGGAGGCAGGGAAGTAGTTAACCTCACTCCACAGCCAGAGGACCAACCATAGACTAGCAACAGTGCTGTAACTATGGTAACACTGCCAGGCCCCATTGGGGGTGAGCTCAAAATGTAGTAACTTTTAGATCCCGCCGCTATACCCAATCTCCTCCTCTCCCCTCCTCTGCCTTTTTCTCTCTCCACACACCCCCATCCATCGTACCCTCCTAGCCGGCCGTGTAGCCCGTGTTGGTGGACCCATGACACACACTCCTCCGGCAGTGCTTGGACAGGATCCTGTGAAGGAAGCTTGGGGAGCTGTGTGCCTGTGGCAGGGGCTGGGGCTGGGGCACTGGCTGGTGCACAGGCTGGGGCTGCCTGTTAGGGAGAGAGATCTGGGACTTCAGTATCAGGATGGGGCCCTCTCTCTCCCCCTTGGCCCCCTCTGGCCCCCCTCCTGCCGCTGCTCTGCCTGGGGTGCGCTGGGGGACAACGCCAACACAACAAACACAAAGGACCTGTTTATTCCCGCTGACCCTAATTCCAGCGTTCCACGCAGACAAGACAAGCACAGGGCTGTTCAGCGCGAGTGTTCGCTCCGAGTGTGTGTTTGTGTGCGTTTGCATGTGCGTGAGTGTGTGTGTGTGTGTGTGTGTGTGTGTGTGTGTGTGTGCAGGCTTTCACAGCTCAAGGAGCAAGGTTAACCTCCACACACACATAAGGAGGGGCCAAGTTACATGCCCACATACTGGGACAACTCAAATGTATGATCTTAGATCATTTCTGAAGCAACATCAAACAACTGTTTACATTTCCTAGTTCACTGTGGGCACTTCAGTTAGATTATACAGGCAGTTCTGTTTCACTGTTTGACATTACGAAACACAATACTTTTAGAGGGAAAGAGGGAGCCCTCATCACTCCCCTGAACTCAGGGCTGTGACTGTGAGCCCCCACTGTGGTCCTGTGTTGTGTGAGGAAGCAGCAGTACAGTGACAGGGAATTTATCAGGGAGAGAGGGGTGGTGGGGGGGGCTTAATCTGTGTGCTTTGTCAACTAATGAGGGATGAGAGGGGTCACCTGTTCAGGGTGCGCTGGGCAGAGTGGAGTGGGAGGGGGTAGAGAAGGGTAAGGGGTGTGTGTGTGTGTGTGTGTGTGTGTGTGCAGCCAAGTAAATAGAATAGAGTAGAATAGAAGAGAGCCTTGTTGCACACTCAGAGATGGAACGTTGCTTTTGCCTAACATAACACAATTAAGCAATAAGGCCCGAGGGGGTGTGGTATATGGACAATTTACCACAGCTAAGGGCTGTTCTTAAGCACGACACAACGCGGAGTGCCTGGATACAGCCCTTAGCCATGGTATGTTGTGACATACAGTGGGGGAAAAAAGTATTTAGTCAGCCACCAATTGTGCAAGTTCTCCCACTTAAAAAGATGAGAGAGGCCTGTAATTTTCATCATAGGTACACGTCAACTATGACAGACAAAATGAGGAAAAAAAATCCAGAAAATCACATTGTAGGATTTTTAATGAATTTATTTGCAAATTATGGTGGAAAATAAGTATTTGGTCAATAACAAAAGTTTCTCAATACTTTGTTATATACCCTTTGTTGGCAATGACACAGGTCAAACGTTTTCTGTAAGTCTTCACAAGGTTTTCACACACTGTTGCTGGTATTTTGGCCCATTCATCCATGCAGATCTCCTCTAGAGCAGTGATGTTTTGGGGCTGTCGCTGGGCAACACGGACTTTCAACTCCCTCCAAAGATTTTCTATGGGGTTGAGATCTGGAGACTGGCTAGGCCACTCCAGGACCTTGAAATGCTTCTTACGAAGCCACTCTTTCGTTGCCCGGGCGGTGTGTTTGGGATCATTGTCATGCTGAAAGACCCAGCCACGTTTCATCTTCAATGCCCTTGCTGAAGGAGGTTTTCACTCAAAATCTCACGATACATGGCCCCATTCATTCTTTCCTTTACACGGATCAGTCGTCCTGGTCCCTTTGCAGAAAAACAGCCCCAAAGCATGATGTTTCCACCCCCATGCTTCACAGTAGGCATGGTGTTCTTTGGATGCAAATCAAATCAAATCAAATTGTATTGGTCACATGCGCCGAATACAACAGGTGCAGACATTACAGTGAAATGCTTACTTACAGCCCTTAACCAACAGTGCATTTATTTTTAACAAAAAAAGTAAAAATAAAACAACAACAAAAAAAAGTGTTGAGAAAAAAAAGAGCAGAAGTAAAATTAAATAACAGTAGGGAGGCTATATATACAGGGGGGTACCGGTGCAGAGTCAATGTGCGGGGGCACCGGCTAGTTGAGGTAGTTGAAGTAATATGTACATGTGGGTAGAGTTAAAGTGACTATGCATAAATAATTAACAGAGTAGCAGCAGCGTAAAAAGGATGGGGTGGGGGGGCAGTGCAAATAGTATGGGTAGCCATTCTTTGTCCTCCAAACACGACGAGTTGAGTTTTTACTAAAAAGTTATATTTTGGTTTCATCTGACCATGTGACATTCTCCCAATCCTCTTCTGGATCATCCAAATGCACTCTAGCAAACTTCAGACGGGCCTGGACATGTACTGGCTTAAGCAGGGGGACACGTCTGGCACTGCAGGATTTGAGTCCCTGGCGGCGTAGTGTGTTACTGATGGTAGGCTTTGTTACTTTGGTCCCAGCTCTCTGCAGGTCATTCACTAGGTCCCCCCGTGTGGTTCTGGGATTTTTGCTCACCGTTCTTGTGATCATTTTGACCCCACGGGGTGTGATCTTGCGTGGAGCCCCAGATCGAGGGAGATTATCAGTGGTCTTGTATGTCTTCCATTTCCTAATAATTGCTCACACAGTTGATTTCTTCAAACCAAGCTGCTTACCTATTGCAGATTCAGTCTTCCCAGCCTGGTGCAGATCTACAATTTTGTTTCTGGTGTCCTTTGACAGCTCTTTGGTCTTGGCCATAGTGGAGTTTGGAGTGTGACTGTTTGAGGTTGTGGACAGGTGTCTTTTATACTGATAACAAGTTCAAACAGGTGCCATTACTACAGGTAATGAGTGGAGGACAGAGGAGCCTCTTAAAGAAGAAGTTACAGGTCTGTGAGAGCCAGAAATCTTGCTTGTTTGTAGGTGACCAAATACTTATTTTCCACCATAATTTGCAAATAAATTCATAAAAAATCCTACAATGTGATTTTCTGGAGAAAAAAATTCTCAATTTGTCTGTCATAGTTGACGTGTACCTATGATGAAAATTACAGGCCTCTCTCATCTTTTTAAGTGGGAGAACTTGCACAATTGGTGGCTGACTAAATACTTTTTTCCCCCACTGTATATCACAAAACCCTGAGGTGCCTCATTGATTAGAACCAGCGACCTGCTCTGGGATTAGAACCAGCGACCTTTCGGTTACTGGCACAACGCTCTTAACCACTAAGCTACCTGCCGCCCCATATACCATGGCTGTCAGCCAATCAGCATTCAGGGCTCGAACCACCCAGTTTATAATTTCCACTAGCCACTAACCTGGTGGCTCAGATCCACGACATGCGAGGCGGGGAAGTATCCCTGTTGTCCGTTCTGCAGCCGCCCAAACCAACGGACCTCCTCATCTTTACACAGAACCAGGATGACCTCACCCCGGGTCAGCTCCAGCTCATCTGGCCAGAGGGGCTTGTAGCTGCTCTTTACCACCATCTAGAGGATAGATTAGGAAATGCATCTTAAATAAATGTACAGGTAACAAGACATACAGTGAGGGAAAAAACGTATTTGATCCCCTGCTGATTTTGTACGTTTGCCCACTGACAAAGAAATGATCAGTCTATAATTTTAATGGTAGGTTTATTTGAACAGTGAGAGACAGAATAACAACAACAAAATCCAGAAAAACGCATGTCAAAAATGTTATAAATTGATTTGCATTTTAATGAGGGAAATAAGTATTTGACCCCCTCTCATTCATAAAGATTTCTGGATCCCAGATGTGTGTTTTATACAGGTAACGAGCTGTATAAAGGGAGTGCTCCTAATCTCAGCTTGTTACCTGTATAAAAGACACCTGTCCACAGAAGCAATCAATCAATCAGATTCCAAACTCTCCACCATGGCCAAGACCAAAGAGCTCTCCAAGGATGTCAGGGACAAGGTTGTAGACCTACACAAGGCTGGAATGGGCTACAAGACCATCGCCAAGCAGCTTGGTGAGAAGGTGACAACAGTTGGTGCGATTATTCGCAAATGGAAGAAACACAAAATAACTGTAAATCTCCCTTGGCCTGGGGCTCCATGCAATATCTCACCTCGTGGAGTTGCAATGATCATGAGAATGGTGAGGAATCAGCCCTGAACTACACAGGAGGATCTTGTCAATGATCTCAAGGCAGCTGGGACCATAGTCACCAAGAAAACAATTGGTAACACACTATGCCGTGAAGGACTGAAATCCTGCAGCGCCCGCAAGGTTCCTCTGCTCAAGAAAGCACATATACAGGCCCGTCTGAAGTTTGCCAATGAACATCTGAATGATTCAGAGGAGAACTGGGTGAAAGTGTTGTGGTCAGATGAGACCAAAATCGAGCTCTTTGGCATCAACTCAACTCGCCGTATTTGGAGGAGGAGGAATGCTGCCTATGACCCCAAGAACACCATCTCCACCATCAAACATGGAGGTGGAAACATTATGCTTTGGGGGTGTTTTTCTGCTAAGGGGACAGGACAACTTCACTGCATCAAAGGGACGATGGACGGGGCATTGTACCGTCAAATCTTGGGTGAAAACCTCCTTCCCTCAGCCAGGGCATTGGAAATGGGTCATGGATGGGTATTCCAGCATGACAATGACCCAAAACGTACGGCCAAGGCAACAAAGGAGTGGCTCAAGAAGAAGCACATTAAGGTCCTGGAGTGGCCTAGCCAGTCTCCAGACCTTAATCCCATAGAAAATCTGTGGAGGGAACTGAAGGTTCGAGTTGCCAAACGTCAGGCTCGAAACCTTAATGACTTGGAGAAGATCTGCAAAGAGGAGTGGGACAAAATCCCTCCTGAGATGTGTGCAAACCTGGTGGCCAACTACAAGAAACGTCTGACCTCTGTGATTGCCAACAAGGGTTTTGCCACCAAGTACTAAGTCATGTTTTGCAGAGGGGTCAAATACTTATTTCCCTCATTAAAATGCAAATCAATTTATAACATTTTTGACATGCGTTTTTCTGGAATTTTTGTTGTTATTCTGTCTCTCACGGTTCAAATAAACCTACCATTAAAATTATAGACTGATCATTTCTTTGTCATTGGGCAAACGTACAAAATCAGCAGGGGATCAAATACTTTTTTTCCCTCACTGTATATATACAGTACTTGTATTACATTTTTTACATTTTAGTCATTTAGCAGACACTCTTACCCAAAGCGACTTACAGTTAGTGAGTGCATACATTTTTCATACTGTATCACAGGAGGTTGGTGGCACCTTAATTGGGGAGAACAGCCTCGTGTTAATGACTGGAGCGGAATGGTTAGAATGGTTTCAAATACATATGGTTTCCAGGCGTTAGATGCCATTCCATTTGCTCCGTTCCGGCCATTATTATAAGCCGATCTCCACTCAGTCGCCTCCTGCGACTTGTATGCATATACAGCATTGTCCCATTTGTCACAGTCTACTTTGTTTCTCTGCAGTAAGTTTCTACGATATAATGTGCCTTGTGATGATCAAACAGGTGCCATGATGTCTTTTCACACTTTCATTCCTTGACTGCAGCTCATTCATGTTGAGTCTACCTGAATGAAAAGGATTAGGAGGTGAAAGCTCCATGGATTACCTTATCTATTGCCTGGATACCACCTGGCTGTCACCTGGCTATTTTATTATTATTTGTATTTTATTTTATTTTACCTTTATTTAACTAGGCAAGTCAATTAAGAACAAATTCTTATTTAGAATGACGGCCTACACCAGCCAAACCCGGACGACGCTGGGCCAATTGTGCGCCGCCCTATGGGACTCCCAATCACGGCCGGTTGTGATACAGCCTGGAATCGAACCAGGGGGTCTGTAGTGACGCCTCAAGCACTGAGATGCAGTGCCTTAGACCACTGTGCACTCGGGAGCCCATCTGGCTCACAGTTAAAAAGAAACCAATCACCTGCTGTTCTCCATGATCGGTTCTCTTTAGACTCACGGTAATGAACGACTTAACAGACAACATCCAATTTGTGACTAACTAATGCAATTGTCCCTACAAATATAGGCACAAAAACAATCCAGATGTCTCATGCTTGCATGAACAGAATCCTGAGGATATGAGGGTGAATTGGGGAGCAAGTCTACCAATCTTATCAATAAATTGAATTCATCCAAGCATATTTTCATTCAACATAGTTCATAAATATCTAGGATCCAACGGGGAACATTAACAGGAGAATAAGTTGCTTGCTCAGCCACTGCCTGTCTGAATTGGCATCGTCCCCGGCGCACTGGTAAACAAGGAGAGATGAATCAGCAAAAAATTGCTCCCATCACAAAGAACCATACCAAAGCAATAAGAGAATGAAAAGCTGGTATTGTACTTAAACTCATTGCATAAAAACAACAAAATTATTCTAAATGCATTTCAGGATGCCATCACTCCCCAGGACTGTACAGTATTCAGAATAAACAAATGCAGTATCCACTACAAATAAATTGGAATGGAATTTTTATCAACAGTTGAAAAGTCATTATCAATCTTTATAACTACAATAACACTGTTCAGTATACAGTATATCATGTAAGCAGTAAGCTGCTACTGTGCTACTCACCTTGTGAAGAGAGGACGGTGGTAAAGACTTCAACGTGCTCGTTCTGTTGCCTGTAGATGTTGCTCTGCATCCTGACTGACTGACTGACAGAGGACCTGAGTCACACACACTGACTAACTGACTGATTGAGGACCTGAGTCACACACACTGACTAACTGACTGACTGAGGACCTGAGTCACACACACTGACTAACTGACTGACTGAGGACCTGAGTCACACACACTGACTGACTAACTGACTGAGGACCTGAGTCACACACACTGACTAACTGACTGACTGAGGACCTGAGTCACACACACTGACTAACTGACTGACTGAGGACCTGAGTCACACACACTGACTAACTGACTGACTGACTGACTGACTGACTGAGGACCTGAGTCACACACACTGACTAACTGACTGACTGAGGACCTGAGTCACACACACTGACTGACTGACTGACTGACTGAGGACCTGAGTCACACACACTGACTGACTGACTGAGGCTTCTACACCCTCACTATTCCTTAGGTGACTAATCCACTGCAGCACTTACTGGAGCTGAGAACACACACACACACACACACACTGAAACATAAGCGCGAGCAGCTACACATAGGCAAACACAAACACAGTTAGGTAGAAACAAACACACACATACAGTATATCATTCAAGCAAATTGTGACTGGCAAATCTATTCGGACATTTTCTGTATATATCATTTAGCAGACGCTTTTATCCAAAGTAACTTACAGTCATGTGTTTATAACATTATGGTGTTTGACTGCATCTTTTGTCTCTAGCAAATCATCAAGTCAAAACAAGTGCATCAAAACATAATCTATTATCATACTCTCCAATTGAACTCATTAACCCCAATGTGCCCTAGTAGTGGAATACCAGGCCACTGAACACCTCATTACAGACATTGCTTGACCACTTCAACTTGTCATCCTGTAATGACTTGTCTATTGTCCTCCTTCCATCTGGCTACAGGCATAAGTTGTCATGGGACTGATTCCTTCCCACTGGGCACACACTGGTTGAATCAACATAGTTTCCACGTCATCTCAATGAAATTACATTGAACCAACTTGGAATAGACGTTGAATTTGGATTGGTTCCCCACCCCAACATGCATCAGAATTCATAATTTCATGTCAGGGCGGTTGATTGGTTTTGACCACTGATGGTGTGTGTGGTGTGTCCCTTCCAGCAGTGGCTAGGATAGGAATTAGAGGACTGGGATTTTGACTGTGTCTGGAGATGGACCAGTCAGTCAACAGATTGTGGTTAGTTAGGGCCTGGCCCCCTCCCTACCCAGTGCATGGGGGCTTTGCTGCTGGCTTGTGACAGCAGTCAAACACCATCTATCAAAAACGTGGGAGATTATTTAGTCAGAAACAAAACACACCACATCTCTGACAGTTCAATAATGTGGTGTAGATATACAAACCTACCTATCTCATTGTGCCCAATCTGCCTATTGTAAGAATTACAGTATGTTATTGTATTGCCAAGTGCAATCCATCAGTTTTTTTGGAAGGCGAACGGCTGAGGATAAGCCAGGCTTTTTAAAGTTTTTAGGGGGTAGATCAGCTTTAATATTGCAGATAGATTGTAACTTCCATCAATGTAATTGTCTGCATCACTTCCAATCCCCCTCAATGTAATTGTCTGCATCACTTCCAATCCCCCATATGTTTTTTTTCTCGCAAATATATACATACATACACATATATATACATACAGTTGCTTGCGAAAGTATTCACCCCCCTTGGCACAAAATTGATTTTTGGGGGGTTTGTATCATTTGATTTACACAACATGCCTACCACTTTGAAGATGCAAAATAATTTTTTTTGTGAAACAAACAAGAAATAAGACTAAAAAACAGAAAACTTGAGGGTGCATAACTATTCACCCCCCCCCTTCCCCCCCAAAGTCAATACTTTGTAGAGCCACCTTTTGCAGCAATTACAGCTGCAAGTCTCTTGGGGTATGTCTCTATAAGCTTGGCACCTCTAGCCACTGGGATTTTTGCTCATTCTTCAAGGCAAAACTGCTCCAGCTCCTTCAAGTTGGATGGGTTCCGCTGGTGTACAGCAATCTTCAAGTCATACCACAGATTCTCAACTGGATTGAGGTCTGGGCTTTGACTAGGCCATTCCAAGACATTTAAATGTTTCCCCTTAAACCACTCGAGTGTTGTTGCTTTAGCAGTATGCTTAGGGTCATAGTCCTGCTGGAAGGTGAACCTCCGTCCCAGTCTCAAATCTCTGGAAGACTGAATCAGGTTTCCCTCAAGAATTTCCCTGTATTTAGCGCCATCCATCATTCCAACAATTCTGACCAGTTTCCCAGTCCCTGCCGATGACAAACATCCCCGCAGCATGATGCTGCCACCACCATGCTTCACTGTGGGGATGGTGTTCTCGGGGTGATGAGAGGTGTTGGGTTTGCGCCAGACATAGCGTTTTCCTTGATGGCCAAAAAGCTCAATTTTAGTCTCATCTGACCAGAGTACCTTCTTCTATATGTTTGGGGAGTCTCCCACATGCCTTTTGGCGAACACCAAACGTGTTTGCTTATTTTTTTCTTTAAGCAATGGCTTTTTTCTGGCCACTCTTCTGTAAAGCCCAGCTCTGTGGAGTGTACGGCTTAAAGTGTTCCTATGGACAGATACTCCAATCTCCGCTGTGGAGCTTTGCAGCTCCTTCAGGGTTATCTTTGGTCTCTTTGTTGCCTCTCTGATTAATGACCTCCTTGCCTGGGCCGTGCATTTTGGTGGGCGGCCCTCTCTTGGCAGGTTTGTTGTGGTGCCATATTCTTTCAATTTTTTAATAATGGATTTAATGGTGCTCCGTGGGATGTTCAAAGTTTCTGATATTTTTTTATAACCCAACCCTGAACTGTACTTCTCCACAACTTTGTCCCTGACCTGTTTGGAGAGCTGCTTGGTATTCATGGTGCCGCTTGCTTGGTGGTGCCCCTTGCTTAGTGGTGTTGCAGACTCTGGGGCCTTTCAGAACAGGTGTATATATACTGAGATCATGTGACAGATCATGTGACACTTAGATTGCACACAGGTGGACTTTATTTAACTAATTATGTGACTTCTGAAGGTAATTGGTTGCACCAGATCTTATTTAGGGGCTTCATAGCAAAAGGGGTGAATACATATGCAAGCACCACTTTTGCGTTATTTATTTTTTAGAATTTTTTGAAATTAGTTATTTTTTTCATTTCACTTCACCAATTTGGACTATTTTGTGTATGTCCATTACATGAACTCCAAATAAAAATCCATTTAAATTACAGGTTGTAATTCAACAAAATAAGAAAAACGCCAAGGGGGATGAATACTTTTGCAAGGCACTGTAAATACATATATATATATATACATAGACATACACATACATATAAACACATATACATACACATATCCTTTAAAAAAATATATTTCCCTTTATTACTTTCCAACCCCACCACCCCTTCCCTAATTGGAGTAAACTAGTGAACAACAATGCTTAGGGCTCTACTTCCAGCTTATACATACTATATACATTTTATGGACACAGTCAATTTTACAATAATTATATTTTGTTTGTTTTTACTCCTGAACTTCCTCTACCCTCAACCTCTCCAATCATTTTCATGATGTCCATCCGGTTTGCTTCTATATGCCATATCTTTTTGCTGGTGTGGTGTGTGTGAAAGCGGATTGTTGTTTAGAAACAGAGCAGAACTTAAGAAACACACCTGGTAAATGGATCTGACAGACGATTAACCTCATTGTCCTCCTTAGCCTTGCATGTTAAAGTACCTATAGATCGCACTCACTAACCTCTAACTTCAATCTTCTATTCAATCTCCCCTCAGTTTTCCCTTGTTCAGCACGCAACACGTTTCATATTTTCTTCCCCTAGGCCTAGACCAGGGTTCTTCAATTCCGTTCCTGGAGGGCCGAAACACTTCTGTTTTTTATTTCTACCTGGTAGTTAATTGCACTCACCTGGTGTCACAGGTCTGAATTAGCCCCTGATTAGAAGGAGAGGATGAAAAACGGAGGTGTTTCTGCCCTCCAGGACCGGAATTGAAGAACCCTGGCCTAGACTATAGTCCTAGAGATTGATGATTGGGTATAGGCCTATCAGACTCTTGGTATAAGTAGTGCAGTAGAGGGAATAGTGTGCAATTCAGCTTGCTACCCTATTTCTGCATGGATATTTATTTGAAATCATTTTGACCAGAGGTACCTAATGCATTATGAAAACGTGTGCTATGTGTTGCTTGTCCTATGTTGCTGTCTGCGTGCTACGTGTTGCTTGTCCTATGTTGCTGTCTGCGTGCTACGTGTTGCTTGTCCTATGTTGCTGTCTGCGTGCTACGTGTTGCTTGTCCTATGTTGCTGTCTGGGTGCTACGTGTTGCTTGTCCTATGTTGCTGTCTGCGTGCTACGTGTTGCTTGTCCTATGTTGCTGTCTGCGTGCTACGTGTTGCTTGTCCTATGTTGCTGTCTGCGTGCTACGTGTTGCTTGTCCTATGTTGCTCTGCATGTGCTCACTGCTCATCGTTTGTCTGTATTGTTACTGTAATTGTTTTTAATAACCTACCCAGGGACTGTGGTTGAAAATTCTGAAACGTTGATTAATGTGCAGTCCCTGTCAAAATAAACTCAAAATGTGGCATTACAGACCGTAGCTGTTCACATGGAAGTTGTGCACTTCCTTGTATAGACCCTTGTTATTTTATCATGCTACTTTGTTACTATTCTTTATATCTATTTGCTAATTTTCTTACTTTTAACTGCATTGTTGGTAAAGAGCTCGTAAGTAAGCATTTCACGGTAAAGTCTACACTTGTTGTATTCGGCGCATGTAACAAATAACATTTGATTTGCTATTGTGCTCAATGAAACTAGAATGTCCTGTTGCCCTATATTCTTATGATAAATCTGAAAAACAATACACCATCTTTATGAAGTTGATTTTAATTGAGTTGAAATATATCAAACATAACTCTGTACCCAAAAGTTACACATTATATTGAGAAATATACAACAAATTGAGGACAGATGAGGCAAATCAAGACCATATACCATTTTCACACAACGTCATGGGTGATCTATTTACAATTTGCATGATGGGACAGAAGCCCCCTCCCCCCTATTGCACCTGACCTGCATTAAGGGGAGACAGGTCAGGGACACATCACTCCCAGCAACATGACAACATGCAGGTGGTAAACATAATGAAGCAGTCAATTCATACTGTGCAGTCCAATACATCTAAGACAAGGCACTTATGATGCATGACATACAAAGTTCCAAACGTTCCCCTTTAGCGCTTCCCTGGTTTCCCAGCTCCTTTTTTACCTCCAGGTGGTCCTTGACCTTTACCCCCTGCTCTTCCTTTGCCCTTCCCACCCCCACCCTTTCCTTTCCCATAGAAGTTACCACCCTTGCGTCCCTTCTTTCCCCCCTTCCTAAATTTCGCTGCAGACTCCTCTCGGTCATCCTCTCGCATTTGTTTGTTTACAGCTTTGTTGACGTCCAGACGAGGTTTTTTACTGTCCAGCACTTTGAGCAGATCCAGCTGCCTCTGCTTTTCATTGGAAAAGTTACCGATGACAGGATGGAATTTCCTCTTCTTCCCGGTGTTTCTGGGAGCTTTCTCCTTCGGTAGGCGGTCTTGGAATTTACCTGCGGAAGCGGTGGATGCCTTGGCGACATTGACAGCCCTAACTAGGTCAGGTTTGGATTGCTGTGCGGTCGGTGTGAGTCCAACACCTGGTACTTTGATCTTCTGTGCCCTGGCTATGTTCCTCAGGCGATGCAGCTCGTTTTTTGCCACCTTCTCCTTCTTGGCTTTGTTCCGTTTGGCAAATTGGTCCTCGTTGGGGTCGGCTGTTTCGGGCACCTCAATCAGCCACTCTTTCGTGCCATCATTAGCACGCTTGTAGCCCCAACGCCGCTTCCACTCTTTGGCAACATCGTCCCATACCAGGTTCGTTTTCTTCTTCTTTTGGATCCCCTTCAGTTTGGCGAATTCCTCCCATTTGGTTGGAGGCCTGGGCTTCGGTGGGGGCTTCTCTCTCGGCAGTGCAGTGGTCGGCTCGGGTAGTTTGACTACGATTACCTCCTCAACTCGCTCTGTGGGATGCTTCCATATCTCGTTGATCAGGAGTTGCGTGTTGTCACGAGCTAGCGAGCGCAGGAAATCTTCTTTCTTCTGTTCACGGAAATGTCGAATGTCAACACGGTTCTTGTCGTATGCGACCAGATTTCCGATGTCAAACTCGAGGTCCAGTTCTTTCTGAACGGTGATACTTTTGAGTTTTTCAGCCTCATCTTGTTCAGCTTTAGCAAGCACGTCTTCTATACTGCACGCAGCCATTTTGGATTTCTGAAAGCATGTCCGACATGCGTGTGTTTCACGTCACGTGAAAGGTCACTAATTTATTTCCGGGTTAAAATGTTCCCATTCGAAAAAAGAATTCCTTGTGTCCACGCGGTGGTGCCATTGTCTTAAATTTTAACATTTCAATTTTAGTAATTTAGCAGACGCTCTTATCCAGAGCGATTTACAGTCAGTCAGTGCAAACATTTTTCATACAGACCCACCGTGGGAATCGAACCCACAACCCTGGCGTTGCAAGCGCCATGCTCTACCAACTGAGCTACAGGCAACTAAAAAAGTATGATTTTTTTTAATCCTTCATTTGAACAAAGTGAATACTTGGATTATATTACTTGATTCTATCACTATCTGAATGTCATATTATTGAATGTTTAGCATTACTTACTAATAAAATATAGTCAAATATATACTTAAAATAATCCATAGACGCCACACTGTCTGTAGTCCTACTGACTGCTCAATGCTCTTCTCCTTCAAGACTCAATGGACTGAAGATGAGAGGGTGAAAAGAGCATACTCAATGTCCTGCTGACTTGGTCATGAATGTGTGGGTGGATGAGTGTTAAGCCCCCAGGTGAGTCAGTGTGTGTACAGCGTGTGTACTCTGTGTGTGTGTGTATGTGTGCCACTGCTGAATAGACCCCAACAGGGACCTGTACCTGTCACGGTTGATCCATTCCAGGATGCAGTGTATAGATCAGACTCGTACACATCAATAATCAATACGCGATCTTCTCTCATTGATCTGACCTCTCAACACCTGTTCGATTTAATTTAATTATTCCATTCATCATCTAAGCAGAGGAACATTTCAACAGAGAACAGGTAACCATGTAGTTAGATAAAAATATATATTGCCTCACAATCGTTATAGGGGACTCCATAGACAATATGGGACTCTCACTGCTCACCATGCCTGTACTCTAGCTAGAGAGAGAGAGATAGAGATTATTTGTTAAGGGACTGTACGTTATTTATAATGAGGGATACCTAGAGCAAATTGGACCTCTCTGAAATAAAAATGGATGACCCTCCCTTCAGTAAAATGTTTTTTACCAGACCCTCCCTGAACTCTTGAAAAAAATAAATTGACCCTCCCCTATACCCAAAATAATAATTAAAACATGAAGCAGAGAACATGCCTACCATTTACCCTCACTCCTAGGGCAGAACAGAGCCTTAGATATGCAGTTTTAGAAACTTCATTGTTTTGTAAGCATTACATGGCAAAGTAGCCAGAAGGTTGTGGATAAGCAGACAAGGGTAGGGGTGAAAATCTATACATTATAATGAAAGCACTGCATGAATCTATCATCTTATTTGCGGTCCAATAAAAAATATCCGTTTATAAACGCATTTCATGCAATTCTACATGATTTTACATGACTGTAGACAAGCATAATCTTTTTTAATATCACAACAGGGCATGAGAATGAATGAGTGCATGCTGCAACACTGGAGACGTTTTGATTTCTATACAGGCTATTGTTAAAAAATAGGATAGTCTAAGTTTGGAACAGTGCTAAAGTTGTCTATCAACTGTCAAAATTGAGCGCAATAGAACCAGTTACAACTGAAGTATCTGATCATCAATGAATTCAAGAAAAAGCCATTTGTTGTTTAACACAGCAGCCGCATATCATCAGGTAGGCCTATATGCACTTGTAACTTTTATTCATTTGGGAAACTCATTTTCTAACTTATTATATTTTATTCCATGAAATTGTTGTTACAAAATAGATTTGTGTTGACTGTGATTAGGACATATATAAGAGCATCTGCTAGGCTAAATTAACAAACTAGGCATGCATAGCTCACCGCATGATCCTCAAATCAAAGATTTCTTAAATGGCAGGCTATAGCCTTGAAATAATAATAATATAGCCTAAATAATTCATTTTTGTTCCTTCTTAGGCTACCTGGCTTGCTCCTGACTGATTTAGAGTTAGTATGATGTTTAATAGCCTGTTGAAATGTCGAACGTCAATTGATTGTGACAGAATCACACATTACTTCCCAAGCAAAGTAAAATAAAAATCTCCTCTGCTATAGGAAGGTTGTAGTGCAGCCTCTGAATGTCATAGAGACAAACCAAACATATCCGATGTGCATCGGAGCCACGTCTTTTCCTGTTATTTTACAGCTTGTTTCTAGCATTGCGGACTAAAACGCAGTTTATAGAACGCTCTATATAAACAGGTCCATTACATTTTTTCCTAAAAACTAACAAGGGGTAGGCCTATGCTTTTAGCCCTTTTCTTTAACAAAAGCCACAATACCCTCACATACCACCTCATTTCGAGCCCTGTTTTTTTCTCTTAAACCACCAAGCTCTTCACTGACACAGATATTTAAGGAGTGCATGGTGACTGAAGGAATTGGCTGACAAAATCTATGGATAGGAGACTATAATTTCATCTGTCAAACAGGTAGGCCTACCTCTTATTTCTTGAATAGGAAGAAATTGGCTCCAACACAAAGCCCTCTTGTTGTTAGTATCCTGAAGTCAAATAAAAATGAAGACTGTTTAAATGAATTAAGCCTTCTCAAATTAGCCTACTTTCAGCACCCATGCGCTGTCCATCTCCACGGCTGCCACTTCATAGTAATGTAAGTTATGTCAATTCCTCGAACATGGCTTATTGTGAGGTCAATAACTCTGATAAATAGCTTCATTATGGGCAACGAAACATATCGTTTTCAATTATAGCAGTAGCAAGTTTACCTCCAGCCCTCCTAATCTTCAGCTATCCCTCTCAAACTGAACAGGACACCAGTAGGCCTAGTCCGTGCGCACAGATATTACATTTTTTGGACAAATAAAACATTATTTTCGGAAGAAGCCTTTGACTCGCCACCTGAAGTGCCACCGCACACAGCACAGTCATTGGTTAGGCAGCACAAAAGGGTTTACATCAGCAAGAGCAGGGCAGGCCTGGGCTCATGATTGGGAACTCCTATCCATTGCAGTTTGTAATGCAGTGTAGCCTAGTTTTATATACACCATCCCCGCAGTGCAAAAACATGGGAAGGAAGTACATTTTCTTAGAAATACAACTTTGCCCTGTCCTTCTCCAAGCATGCTCTTCGTATAGCCTAGGTCTATAGCCTATAGTATAGACTATGGATCATTTTGTTGAGACCACACTAGGTGCACTTGATATTGCGCCCAGCAGAGAATCAGGGATGAGGGGCAGCATCAGGCACACAGATATAATATGTGACTAATTCTCAAACACTGAGTAATATGACATTTAATCGATTACAAATTACATGACCCTCCCCTGGACTAAATAAAAAAAATACTAAACCCTCCCCCTGACTGAAATTGAAAAAGCATGACCCTCCCCCATTTTCCTCCGGGTAACAATTGTGTACATTTCGACCGCTCCTTAAGTCTACTACTACAGCACATTTATACTGAGATTCAGCCACAATATTGGATTCCAAAGCATTTCTTTACAGGAGGAGCATAGTGAAGGAGAGTTTTGTTCACCCCTCCCACCCCTCTCTGCCCCCAAGTATTGAACACACCCCATCCGTCATGCACGTGCAGGTGGAAACCTAATACATACTGACTGATCGATCGATATTTAGAAACAATAGGAACAATAGCAGGCTTTCAGAGACAGATGGTTTTTCTTTACATCGGCAGGACAGAACGGTGGCGTCGGGGAAGCTCAGGGGAGGTGGTGTGCGTCTCTTTGTTAACAACAGCTGGTGTGCGATCTCTAATATTAAGGAAGTCTGCTCGCCTGAGTTAGAATACCTCATGATAAAGTGTAGACCATACTATATTTTTTGTAGCTGTCTATTTACCACATTAAATCGATGCTGGCACTAAGACTGGACTCAATGAGCTGTATAGGGCCATAAGCAAACAAGAAAATGCTCACCCAGAGGCAGCGCTCCTAGTGGCTGGTGACTTTAATGCAGGAAAACTGAAATCAATTTGACCTAATTTCTACCAGCATGTCACCTGTGCAAATTGAGGCAAAAAAACTCTAGATCACCTTTACTCCACACACAGAGACGCATACAACGCTCTCCCTCGCCCTCCATTTGGTAAATCTGACCATAACTCTATCCTCCTGATTCCTGTTAACAAGCAAAAACTCAAACAGTAAATACCAGTGATGCGCTCAATATGGAAGTGGTCAGATGAAGCGGATTCTAAGCTACAGGTCTGTTTCGCTAGCACAGACTGGAATATGTTCCAGGGATTCATCTGATGGCACTGAGGAGTTTACCACATCAGTCACCGGCTTCATTAATGAGTGCATTGACGACGTCGTCCCCACAGTGACCGTACGTACCTATCCCAACCAGAAACCATTGAGCAACATCTGCACTAAGCTAAAGGCTAGAGCTGCCACTTTCAAGGAGCGGGATATTAATATGGACGCTTATAATAAAATCCCGCTACGGCCTCCAACGAACTATCAAACAGGCAAAGCGTCAATACAGGACCAAGATCGAATCCTACTACACCAGCTCTGACACTCGTCAGATGTGGCTGGGCTTGCAAACTATCATGGATTAAATCAAAGGGAAACCTAGCCGCGAGCTGTCCATTGTTGCAAACCTACCAGACGAGCTAAATACCATTTATGCTCTCTTTGAGGCTAGCAACATTGAACCATGCATGAGAGCACCAGCTGTTCCGGACGATGTGAATAAGACCTTTAAACACGTCAACATTCACAAGGTCACGGGGCCAGACGGATTACCAGAATGTGTACTCAGAGAATGCGCGGACCAACTGGCAAGTGTCTTCACTGACATTTCAACCGCTACCTGACCGAGTCTGTAATACCTAATTTTTCAAGCAGACCACCATAGTCCCTGTGCCCAAGAATACTAAGGTAACCTGTCTAAATGACTATTGACCCGTGGGACTCACATCTGTATCAAATCAAATCAAATCAAATCAAATCAAATTTTATTGGTCACATGCGCCGAATACAACAAGTGCAGACATTACAGTGAAATGCTTACTTACAGCCCTTAACCAACAGTGCGTTTATTTTAAACAAAAAAGAAGAATAAAACAACAAAAAAAAGTGTTGAGAAAAACAAAGAGCAGAAGTAAAATAAAGTGACAGTAGGGAGGCTATATATACAGGGGGGTACGGTGCAGAGTCAATGTGCGGGGGGCACCGAATTGAGGTAGTTGAGGTAATATGTACATGTGGGTAGAGTTAAAGTGACTATGCATAAATACTTAACAGAGTAGCAGCAGCGTAAAAGGATGGGGTGGGGGGCAGTGCAAATAGTCCGGGTAGCCATGATTAGCTGTTCAGGAGTCTTATGGCTTGTGGGTAGAAGCTGTTGAGAAGCCTTTTGGACCCTAGACTTGGCACTCCGGGCTCGCTCGTGGTAGCAGAGAGAACAGTCTATGACTAGGGTGGCTGGAGTCTTTGATAATTTTGAGGGCCTTCCTCTTACACCGCCTGGTATAGAGGTCTTGGATGGCAGGGAGCTTTGCCCCAGTGATGTACTGGGCCGACGCACTACCCTCTGGCCTAGTGGCTCGGAGGCCAAGCAGTTGCCATACCAGGCGGTGATGCAACCAGTCAGGATGCTCTCGATGGTGCAGCTGTAGAATTTTTTTGAGGATCTGAGGACCCATGCCAAATCTTTTTAGTCTCCTGAGGGGGAATAGGCTTTGTCGTGCCCTCTTCACGACTGTCTTGGTGTGCTTGGACCATGATAGTTCGTTGGTGATGTGGACACCAAGGAACTTGAAGCTCTCAACCTGTTCCACTACAGCCCCGTCGATGAGAATGGGGGCGTGCTCAGTCCTCTTTTTTTTTCCTGCAGTCCACAATCATCTCCTTTGTCTTGGTCACGTTGAGGGAGAGGTTGTTGTCCTGGCACCACACGGCCAGATCTCTGACCTCCTCCCTATAGGCTGTCTCATCGTTGTCGGTGATCAGGCCTACACACTGTGTGTCGTCGGCAAACTTAATGATGGTGTTGGAGTCGTGCCTGGCCATGCAGTCATGGGTGAACAGAGAGTACAGGAGGGGACTGAGCACGCACCCTGAGGGGCCCCCGTGTTGAGGATCAGTGTGGCAGATGTGTTGTTGCCTACCCTTACCACCTGGGGGCGGCCCGTCAGGAAGTCCAGGATCCAGTTGCAGAGGGAGGTGTTTAGTCCCAGGATCCTTAGCTTAGTGATGAGCTTAGAGGGCACTATGGTGTTGAATGCTGAGCTGTAGTCAATGAATAGCATTCTCACGTAGGTGTTCCTCTTGTCCAGGTGGGAAAGGGCAGTGTGGAGTGCGATAGAGATTGCATCATCTGTGGATCTGTTGGGGCGGTATGCAAATTGGAGTGGGTCTAGGGTTTCTGGGATTATGCTGTTGATGTGAGCCATGACCAGTCTTTCAAAGCACTTCATGGCTACAGACGTCGGTGCTTACGGGCGGTAGTCATTTAGGCAGGTTATCTTAGAGTTCTTGGGCACGGGGACTATGGTGGTCTGCTTGAAACATGTTGGTATTACAGACTCGGTCAGGGACATGTTGAAAATGTCAGTGAAGACACTTGCCAGTTGGTCAGCACATGCTCGGAGTACACGCCCTGGTAATCCGTCTGGCCCAGCGGCCTTGTGAATGTTGACTTGCTTAAAAGTCTTACTCACATCGGCTACGGAGAGCGTGATCACATAGTCGTCCGAACAGCTGGTGCTCTCATGCATGCTTCAGTGTTGCTTGCCTCGAAGCAGCATAGAAGTGGTTTAGCTCGTCTGGTAGGCTTGTGTCACTGGGCAGCTCGCGGGCTGTGCTTCCTTTGTAGTCTGTAATAGTTTTCAAGCCCTGCCACATCCGAGAGCGTAGGCCAGTGTAGTATGATTCAATCTTAGACCTGTATTGACTCTTTGCCTGTTTGATGGTTCGTCGGAGAGTGGATTTCTTATAAGCTTCCGGGTTAGAGTCCCATTCCTTGAAAGCGGCAGCTCTACCCTTTAGCTCAGTGCGGATGTTGCCTGTAATCCATGGCTTTTGGTTGGGGTATGTACGTACGGTCACTGTGGGGACGACATCATCGATGCACTTATTGATGAAGCCAGTGACTGATGGGTATACTCCTCAATGCTGTCTGAAGAATCCCGAACTCAGTCTGTGCTAGCAAAACAGTCCTGTAGCTTGAGCATCCGTCATCTGACCACTTTTTATTAACCGAATCACTGGTGCTTCCTGCTTCAGTTTTTGCTTATAAGCAGGAATCAGGAGTATAGAGTTATGGTCAGATTTGCCAAATGGAGGGAGAGCTTTGTATGCGTCTCTGTGTGTGGAGTAAAGGTGGTCTAGAGTTTTTTTCCGGCACAGGTTGCATATTTGACATGCTGGTAGAAATTAGGTAGAACGGATTTAAGTTTCCCTGCATTAAAGTCCCGGCCACTAGGAGCGCTGCATCTGGATGAGCGTTTTCCTGTTGATTAATGGCCTTGTACAACTCATTCAGTGCAATCTTAATGCCAGCATTGGTTTGTGGTGGTAAATAGACAGCTATGAAAAATATAGCTGAAAACTCTCTTGGTAAATAGTGTGGTCTACAGCTTATCATAAGATACTCTACCTCAGGCGAGCAAAACCTCGAGACTTCCTTAGTATTTGATTTTGTACACCAGCTGTTGTTTACAAATATACAGAGACCGCCACCCTTTGTCTTACCGGAGCCAGCCGTTCTGTCCTGCCGATGTAGCGTGTAGCCTGCTAGCTGAATGGTATCATTGTTGTCGTTCAGCCACGACTCCGTGAAACATAAGATATTACAGTTTTTAATGTCCCGTTGGTAGGATAACAATCTTAAATCGTCAATTTTATTCTCAAAAGATTGAACGTTGGCTATTAGTATTGATGGGAGAGGCAGTTTACTCGCTCGCCGTCGGATCCTTACAAGGCACCCCCGACTCACGTCCACGATATCTCCGTCTCTTCCTCAGGCGAATGACGGGATCTGGGCCTTGCCGGGTGTCTGTAGAATATCCTTCGCGTCCGACTCGTTGAAGAAAAAGTCTTCGTCCAATGCGAGGTGAGTAATCGCTGTCCTGATATCCAGAAGCTCTTTTTGGTTATAAGAGACGATGGCATAAACATTATGTACAAAATAAATTACAAATAACGCGGAAAAACACACATAATAGTACAATTGGTTAGAGGGCTGTAAAACGGCAGCCATCTTCTCCGGCGCTGTTGTCAAAGCATTTCTGTAGCCATGAAATGCTTTGAAAGTCTGGTCATGGCTCACATTAACACAATCATCCCAGACACCCTGGACCCACTCCAATTCGCATACCACCATAACAGATCCAAAGATGATGCAATATCTATTGCATTCCACACTGCCCTTTCCCACCTGGACAAAAGGAACACATATGTGAGAATGCTGTTCATTGACTACAGCTCAGCGTTCAACACCATAGTGCCTTCCAAGCTCATCATTAAGCCAAGGACCCTGGGATTAAACACCTCCCTCTGCAACTGGATCCTGGACTTCCTGACTGGCCACTCCCAGGTAGTGAGGGTTGGCCACAACACATCCGCCACGCTGACCCTCAACACGGGGGCCCCTCAGGGGTGCTTGCTTAGTCCACTCCTGTACTCTCTGTTCACCCACGACTGCATGGCAGCACACGACTCCAACACCATCATTAAGTTTGCCGACGACACGACTGTGGTAGGCCTGATCACCGATGACGATGAGACAGCCTACAGGGAGGAGGTCAGAGACCTGGCAGTGACCTCTCCCTCAACATCAGCAAGACAAAAGAGCTGATCATGGACTACAGGAAATGGTGGGCCGAGCACGCCCCCCATCCACATCGACGGGGCAGTAGTGGAGCATGTCGAGAGCTTTAAGTCCCTTTGTGTCCACATCACTAAGGAATGATCATGGTCCACACATACAGTACCAACACAGTTGTGAAGAGGGCACGACAACGCTTCTTACCACTCAGGAGGCCGAAAAGATTCGGCATGGGCCCTCAGATCCTCAAAAAGTTCTACAGCTGCATCTTGACTGGATGCATCACCTCTTGATATGGCAACTGCTTGGCATCCGACCGCAAAGCGCTACAGAAGGTAATGCGTACGGCCCAGTACATCACTGGGGCCGAGCTCACTGCCATCCAGGACCTCTATACCAGGCGTGTCAGAGGAATGCCCTACACATTTTCAAAGACTCCAGCCACCCAAGTCATAAACTGTTCTCTCTGCTACCGCACGGCAAGCAGTACTGATGCACCAAGTCTGAAACCAACAGGACACTGAACAGCTTCTTCCCCCAAACCATAAGACTGCTAAATAGTTAGTTAAATAGTTAACGAAAAGCTACCCGGAGTATCTGCATTGACCTCTTTTGACTCATCACATATGCTGCTGTTACTGTTTATTATCTATTCTGTCGCCTAGTCACTTTATCCCTACCTATATGTACATACAGTATCTACCTCAAATACACTGCACATCGACTCGGTACTGGTACCCGTGTATATAGCCAAGTTGTTACCTGGTACCCCATGTATATAGCCAAGTTATTACCTGGTACCCCGTGTATATAGCCAAGTTATTACCTGGTACCCTGTGTATATAGCCAAGTTGTTACCTGGTACCCCGTGTATATAGCCAAGTTGTTACCTGGTACCCCATGTATATAGCCAAGTTATTACCTGGTACCCCGTGTATATAGCCAAGTTATTACCTGGTACCCCGTGTATATAGCAAAGTTATCGTTACTCATTGTGTATTTATTCCTCGTGTTGTTATCAATCAATCAATCAAATGTATTTACAAAGCCCTTTTACATCATACAGAAACCCAGCCTAAAACCCCAAACAGCAAGCAATGCAGATGTAGAAGCATGGTGGCTAGGAAAAACTCCCTAGAAAGGCGGAAACCTAGGAAGAAACCTAGAGAGGAACCAGGCTCTGAGGGGTGGCTGTGCCGGGTGGAGGTTATAACAGTACATGGCCATTAAGGCCAGATTTTTCTCCAAGATGTTCAAACGTTCATAGACGACCAGCATGGTCAAATAATAATCACAGTGGTTGTAAAGGTTGCAACAGGTCAGTACATCAGGAGTAAATGTCACTTGGCTTTTCATAGCCTGGCATTTAGAGGTTGAAATAGCAGGTGCGGTAGAGAGAGAGAGTTGAATACAGCAGGTCTGGGACAAGGTAGCACGTCCAGTGAACAGGTCAGGGTTCCACAGCCGCAGGCAGAAGAGTGGAAACTGGAGCAGCAGCACGACCAGGTGGACTGGGGACAGCAAGGAGTCATCAGGCCAGGTAGTCCTGAGGCATGGTCCTAGGTCTCAGGTCCTCCGGGAGGGGAGGGAGAGAGGGAGAGGGAGAGAATTAGAGGGAGCATACTTAAATTCACACAGGACACCGGATAAGACAGGAGAATAACACCAGATATAACAGACTGACCCTAGCCCCCCGGCACGTAGACTATTGCAGCATAGATACTGGAGGCTGAGACAGGGGGGGTCGGGAGACACTGTGTCCCAGTCCGACGATACCGCCGGACAGGGCCAACCAGGCAGGATACAACCCCACCCACTCTGCCAAAGCACAGCCCCCACACCACCAGAGGGATATCAACAGACCACCAACCTACTACCCTGAGACAAGGCTGAGTATAGCCCACGAAGATCTCCTTCACCGCACGAGCCCGTTATTATTATTATTCTATTTCTCAATTTTGTTCTCTCTGCATTGTTGGGAAGGGCCCGTAAGTAAGCATCTCACTGTTAGTCTACACCTGTTGTTTACAAAGTATGTGACAAATACAATTTGATTTGAGACAGGATTTTCTAGGTTGACCCACATGTCCTTGAATGACCATACATATTTGCCTGTAGCTTGGCCTTCTCTTCTCCCACTGCTCACCATGCCTGTAGCTTGACCTTCTCTTCTCCCACTGCTCACCATGCCTGTAGCTTGGCCTTCTCTTCTCCCACTGCTCACCATGCCTGTAGGTTGGCCTTCTCTTCTCCCACTGCTCACCATGCCTGTAGCTTGGCCTTCTCTTCTCCCACTGCTCACCATGCCTGTAGCTTGACCTTCTCTTCTCCCACTGCTCACCATGCCTGTAGCTTGGCCTTCTCTTCTCCCACTGCTCACCATGCCTGTAGCTGTAGCTGGCCTGAGTGACAGAGTGGGTCCATCTGTGGCTTCCACCTGATTACGTCCACTCTTACAGCACAGTTAATTATCTCAGCCACCAGAGAGCACCAGTGGAACCTTTGAAGACTCGCCCCCATCATCAGGAAAGGAGCTGGGCTGAGATGCCAAAGCTGACCTGAAGTTGAGGGGAAGAGAGAGAAAGCAGGGATAGTGTTCTGTGAAATCTCTTTTTGTAAGCCTAATCAGCATGGAGTAGAACAGGATTTTTTTATTTACCAGGAATCTCTTTGTTTCTATCAACAAGGGTGAGGAATTGTAGGCCTTTCTGCAGCTGGGGACTATTTGTCAACAGAAGAATGACATGATGAGAACCCTTCGCTGCTCATTAAGGTAACATTTATTTATATATTTTTATTTCACCTTTATTTAACCAGGTTGGTCAGTTGAGAACAAGTACTCATTTACAACAGCGACCTGGCCAAGATAAAGCAAAGCAGTGCGATGAAAACAACAACAACACAGAGTTACATATGGGATAAACAAAAACGTACAGTCAATAACACAATAGAAATATAGAAAATATATATACAGTGTGTGCAAATGTAGTAAGTTATGGAGGTAAGGCAATAAATAGGCCATAGTGCAAAAAAATTACAATTTAGTATTAACACTGGAGTGATAGATGTGCAGAAGGTGATGTGCAAATAGAGATACTGGGGTGCAAATGAGCAAAATAAATAACAATATGGGGATGAGGTAGTTGGGTGGGCTAATTACAGATGGGCTGTGTACAGGTGCAGTGATCGGTAAGCTGCTCTGACAACTGATGCTTAAAGTTAGTGAGGGAGATAAGAGTCTTCAGCTTCAGAGATTTTTGCAATTCGTTCCAGTCATTGGCAGCAGAGAACTGGAAGGAATGGCAGCCAAAGGAGGTGTTGGCTTTGGGGATGATCAGTGAGATATACCTGCTGGAACGCATACTACGGGTGGGTGTTGGTATGATGACCAATGAGCTAAGATAAGGCAGGGATTTGCCTAGCAGTGATTTATAGATGACCTGGAGCCAGTGGGTTTGGCGACGAATATGTAGTGAGGGCCAGCCAACGAGAGCGTACAGGTCACAATGGTGGGTAGTATATGGGGCTTTGGTGACAAAACAGATGGCACTGTGATAGACTACATCCAATTTGCTGAGTAGAGTGTTGGAGGCTATTTTGTAAATGACATCGCTGAAGTCAAGGATCGGTAGGATAGTCAGTTTTACAAGGGCATTTTTGGCAGTATGAGTGAAGGAGGCTTTGTTGCGAAATAGGAAGCTGATTCTAGATTTAACTTTTGATTGGAGATGCTTAATGTGAGTCTGGAAGGAGAGTTTACGGTCTAACCAGACACCTAGGTATTTGTAGTTGTCCACATATTCTAAGTCAGACCCACCGAGAGTAATGATTCTAGTCGGGCGGGCGGGTGCAAGCAGTGTTCGATTGAAGAGAATGCATTTAGTTTTACTAGCGTTTATGTCACGGTTCAGACAGACGACCAGAGGACCACAATTAAGCGTCACACCAGAAAGTTTATTAAACTTAAGGGGAAAAGGGAAGTAGGGGAGTGAATGAAGGCTCCAGGGGGTAACAGGGATCCCGTCCAATGCGCTGGGTCTGTGCCCCCCCAGTGGCAGCGATCGTCCTATGAAGCCGGTGGTGGGTGGTCCGAAGTCCTGGGGGGAGACACAGACACAACAGGGCGGAATGAAACCAGGCAGCAGTACAGTTCAAGGGAAATCCAAAATACGTAGTAGCAAGGCAGAAGGCTGGTCAGAGTTACCGGGATTGAAGAGTAGTCAGAGTCGTAATGGCAGAAGCAGGTCTGGATCTCCTGAGGCAGAAGAGTATCCAAAAACAGGCAGGTCGGGGTCACAAAACCAGGGGTGAGCCAGAAGCGCGAGCAAACAGGTTCCGGGTGTGAGCTTTGCAGACGATCTGACACCGGAGAGCTGAAAGACAGGGCCTAAATACTGGGAGAGGTTAGTGGTGATGCGGCGCAGCTGGCAGAGTAATTAGAGCCGAGCAGAGCAGGGACAGGTGGAGCTAGTTAGGCTGAGTAGAGAGAGGGAGGTGAGCAGAGTGGAAGATAGTGGAAACAAATTAAGGTGGTAACCCGGTGGAGTGAGAGGGCTCATGACAGTTTAAGAGCAATTGGAGGCTACGGAAGGAGTGTTGTATGGCATTGAAGCTCGTTTGGAGGTTTGTTATTACTGGTCTTCAAAATCTTCTGGAAGTCTATGGCTCGTCTCGACAGGGTAATCAGTCTGAGTAGTAAATAAAAAAGCTCATTCAGAGTGGGGAAGAGTTTTGCATGGCATCATCAATCTAAGCCTCTTTGGATCCAAACCCACTCCACATGCCTATTGTGACTGATGGCCAAACTAACCATTGTATTTAATGATATCTACTCCTCTGTAGCTCAGCTGGTAGAGCACGGCGCTTGTAACGCCAAGGTAGTGGGTTCGATCCCCGGGACCACCCATACACAAAAATGTATGCACGCATGACTGTAAGTCGCTTTGGATAAAAGCGTCTGCTAAATGGCATATTATATTATATACTGTATGGCTACGTTTACACAGGCAGCCCAATTTTCCACTAATTGGTCTTTTGACCAATCACAGCAGATCTTTTTTCAGAGCAGGGGCCTGTTGCACAAAAGTAGAATTAAGACATCCGGGATAAATGACTCAGCTGAGCTCAATGAAGCCAAAACATGTGCGTCCAGGCTTAATTGGTTGCACAAAGACCAAGCCAGGATGAGCAGACACGGATTCATTAAGCCAGGTGAAACCAATCCTGGATAGGTGCGCGCTCACGGCTCACTCAAATAGACCCCATACAGATCACAGATTAACTGATTTACCATGGCAACTAGAGCCGCGTACTTTTCCCGTCGGAAGCACAAATCCTCATGGAGGCATACGAGGAGGTAAAGATATAATTAAGAAGAAAGGCAACACCTACAGTGATAAAGCAAAGAGAAAAAAGCGTGGCAAAGTATTGCAGACCGCCTGAATGCGTAAGTAGTGCACAATTACACACTCACCGCTCCGCTGAAACATCACAATTACAATTCAAATATTTAATTCACATCTCCAAAAATGCAGTTGTACTGTAATTATGAAACGGTTAAATTTTTAATTGAAATGCACTGCAGATATGAGTGAAATTGTGTAAAGTAACTCCATCACACTGTATAAAGCTATGATAAATTTTTTTGATATTTTTACTGAAAACAAGACAAAAATACCAAGTAATTTTTTGCAGTGTGACTCCATTAAATGTGTGTGTGTGTGTGTGTGTGTGTAGATTAAACATGAACGGGCCAAAACGGACATGGCAGCAGGTCAAAATCAAATACAAGAACATTCTGCAGAATGGTATGGTCCCTGACTAATATTTAACAAAGCACAAGCATATATTGTACCCAGAAGGTGCCTGCTCACACATTGTCTGTACTGTTTTAGCAGTGAAAAAGAATACCCACAGACAAGGCACGGGTGGTGGGTCACCAAAGGCTGACCTTACCCCAGCAGAGGACATGGCCTTGGAGCTAAATAAAGGCAGGCCCGTCTTAGAGGGGGATCCCTGGGGGAAAGAGACGAGCATAGGTTCCTCCCAAGATGCCACCCGCTTCATTCAAGGTATGTCCTTCCATCTCTACATGGGATACAACCACATTCATATTGAATCAATTTGGACTGTCTGACTTTGGTTTACCTATTGCCTTGCAGTGTCTGGCAGCACTGTGTTCCTGTTAGAGCCACCAGCACAAGCACCAGACGATGCTGATCCAGTGAGTACTCCATCAAAGGCATACTGTAGGCCTGGCATGTCTTGTCTACTAGCTTCAATATGAATCCGATTAAATGTGATAGGGTGAAGGCCCCAGTGCAGCAGCAACAGCACATGATGGAGACGATGATGAGGAGGAGACCATCTCTCTGGATTCAGAAGGCATGAGGTATCATGTTAAGACTGTGAAAGTACTATTTACTCTACAATGGTGAGGAGTCCTCATCAAAATCAAAAAAATCTAATTTCTTTTACAGGACCCAGATGCTATACAGTGGGAAAACCAGCCTGGCAACATAGTGCGTATTAATAAAAGGACACCACATCCTGCCAAATTCCAGCTGCGCTAATTGTATTGTGTTCACAGAGCTCACAAGCTATCAGAAAGTTGTATGGCAACCACCTCCGGCGCCAAATAGAACTGGCAGACATAGACATTCAGTACAAGAAGAAAAAAGATGGAAAATCTTGCACTGGAGTCCGAAATAAAAAAGAGGACAATTAGGAAACTGGACCTTGAAATAAAAAAAACTTGAGAGGGAGGTGAGATATGCCTTCAATGTACACTGTATGCTAACTGTAACACAAATGTATTAATCATTATTTTTCTTTCCTCCCCCCAGCTCCAAGAAGATGACACAGCTCAAAATAAAAATTAGGTATATTCTCGTAAAGTCAAGTGAGCCATGACATATGAGCTCTTATTGTGAGCACACAGGACGGTGGCATCTTTCTAAGGTTTTTTTATTTTCCCAGCAATCAGTACAACCAAGTCATCGTTATAAGGCATCGCCCTCTTTTGCCCACCCCCCAGCACCAGGTGTGGCCACTAGCCTATATGAAGGCCCAAAATTGTGTGTTCCTTTCTGCTCTGACAATGGCATGCCCATTCGTGCGAGATGTGGTGGATGAAGAAGCACTTGTGCTGAGGGAGAGCCTTCAGGCGAAAAGGGTCTTCAGGGGACCGGTTGGACCCACTGGCCTTCCCTGATGACCATCTATATGAAAGATACAGGTTTTCTGCAGATGGCATCAGGTATCTATGCAGACTACTGGGTCCCAGGATTAAGCACCGCACTGCACGGAGCCATGCACTGAGTGTGGAGCAAATGGTTTGTGTGGCCTTGTGCTTTTTTGCTAGTGGAGCCTTCCTGTACTCAGTGGGGGATGCAGAACAGCTGAACAAGGCCACAATTTGCCGCACAATAAGGAGTGTGTGTCTGGCTATCAAAGCATTAGCAGATGTCTTCATCTCCTTCCCTGGCCACAGAAGACTCTGTGACATCAAAGAGGAGTTCTATAGGATTGCAGGTAAGAGGATCTACAAATTACAGGACAACTGTTAACACATAGTAGGATACTCATTACTTTGTGTGACAGGTTTTCCCAATGTCATTGGTGCAGTGGACTGCACACACATAAGGATAAAAGCCCCTCAGGTGCCCATGAGGCCGATTTGTGAATAGGAAATCCTTTCACAGCATTAATGTTCAGGTGAACATAACTTTTTGATATTGTCCATTGCGAACACTCTGCATTGCCAGTGATGTGCATTGATTGGTGTAATATTCCTCATCTTATGATTTCAGATGGTCTGCAATGCTGACTGTGTGATCAGCAATGTTGTGGCAAAATGGCCTGGCTCAGTCCATGACTCCAGAATCTTTCGGGCCTCTGAAATCTATCAGTGCCTATCACAAGGTAAGCCACACAACCCCTATTTATAACCATCATGGCTGTGTCAAGAATATCACTGTGTTTATGAGGTAGTAATGATGAGATTTTGTGTTGACAGGTGAATTCTCTGGTGTGTTGCTGGGAGACAGGGGGTATGGCTGCCAGCCTTTTCTCTGACACCTTTCACAGACCCCCAGGAAGCACAGCAGGCCTACAACCATGCCCATGCCAGGACCAGGGCCAGAGTTGAAATGACCTTTGGCCTCCTGAAGGCACGCTTTCACTGCCTTCACAAATTAAGGGTCAGCCCTGTTAGGGCATGTGATATTACTGTGGCTTGTGCTGTCCTCCACAATGTGGCCTGCCTGAGGAAGGAGAGGGCCCCCAGAGTGCCACCAGCCATGGACTGGGACAATCCGGCAATCTTCCCTGATGACGACAGTGGTCGGCTGCTGAGGGACCAATATGTGTTGAATTATTTTAGTTAGTATGTGTGCTTTCAATTTTGGTTAAATATGTCCTGCGGTGGCAGAGGAATTTGGTTTTTTTGGGTTCGTTTTTTTCGCGAATTTGGCCTCTTATGATGTTTGTGCGGTATACTGTGTGTAATACAAGGCTGCAGGAGGCTACTGCATCCATTCATTTGTCTGTTCAGTTGATGTGTATGGATTTGTCCTGCATTTATTTTAGTGTGCAGACATGCAGGGTGTGTTATATACAGACCTTTGAATGTGTATGTATCATTTTGTATAATATGCTTGGATTCTGTGCTTTCCATCTTGTAGAGTCACTGTGACTTCAGTTTCGAAAGGAGCTGATGGTTTACCTGCTTTGTTTTGTCCTTATTCAATAAAGGAACATAATGTTACACATTGTGTTTTTATATTCATATGGAATGTGTATTTGTTTATATGACAGAGTACTAGGGCCACACTGAAGAAAAAGGATAAAGTCATAAATTTATGAGGCTGGTTCTTTCTGCAGAAAAGCTACATATTGTTTTTACAGTTTTGATACTTATGACAATGTGATACTTAATATTCTGGCACATCAGCATGTCTTTGTTTATGAAACCATACTGAAGTACAATTTCACGAAATGCCCCACATCTGTCATTTTAACAACTGTCCTTTAAAACAACTGGTTACAATATTATGACTTGTGTTTTTTTCCCCTCTGTGGCCCTAATATTCTATCATTTTATATATAGTCTATGGGAAACTGTAAATTATCTAATGATAGCAACATCATCTAAAAATCATTTTTTATCCAAAATCATTGAAATTAATGATCACAAACGTTTAAATAATGACAGTGGGTCTAGTTATATGTGATAACAATGTATAGTGAGCAGTGAAATAACTATTGGTTTCCATTTGTGGTGACTGCTGACTGACATTAGGGATGAGATTAAATAGATCCTGGAATTTAGCCTGGTCTGGAGCAGGCTAGCTCCACAGAATAAGTCTCCATGGTAATTTATACCATAACATATCCTCCTGCCCCCTATCCATCTTTAGTGCAACCGGATTACGGATCAATTGAGCCAGGATCACCAAGATATCCTGGCTTAATCCCATATCCTAGTTTTGTGCAACAGGCCCCTGATCTGATAGATGGGTTGGTTGTTTAGCAACAAAACCGAGGCATGCGCAACTATTGGGGAAAACAGACGGGGTTGGCTTAGATTGTTGACAACATGCAAACTATGTTTCGTCTACAATGTTTATTGAAAACAAAGATACATTTGCACAATGAGCACTTGTTGTCTCTCAAATACATCATTACAGTTGTTGGTTGGCTAGCTAGCAAATGTTTTGCCATATTAGCATTGACATGAAATCAGTCAAAACACCTCAAAACCAGACATGGTATCAATAACAAGATGAAATGAGCTGAAAATACCAATTAGTGAAAAAAATATCTGAATTGGGCTGCCTGTGTAAAAGCAGCCTACAGTGGGGAAAAAAAGTATTTAGTCAGCCACCAATTGTGCATGTTCTCCCACTTAAAAAGATGAGAGAGGCCTGTAATTTTCATCATAGGTACACGTCAACTATGACAGACAAAATGAGAAAAAAATCCAGAAAATCACATTGTAGGATTTTTATGAATTTATTTGCAAATTATGGTGGAAAATAAGTATTTGGTCAATAACAAAAGTTTCTCAATACTTTGTTATATACCCTTTGTTGGCAATGACACAGGTCAAACGTTTTCTGTAAGTCTTCACAAGGTTTTCACACACTGTTGCTGGTATTTTGGCCCATTCCTCCATGCAGATCTCCTCTAGAGCAGTGATGTTTTGGGGCTGTCGCTGGGCAACACGGACTTTCAACTCCCTCCAAAGATTTTCTATGGGGTTGAGATCTGGAGACTGGCTAGGCCACTCCAGGACCTTGAAATGCTTCTTACGAAGCCACTCCTTCGTTGCCCGGGCGGTGTGTTTGGGATCATTGTCATGCTGAAAGACCCAGCCACGTTTCATCTTCAATGCCCTTGCTGATGGAAGGAGGTTTTCACTCAAAATCTCACGATACATGGCCCCATTCATTCTTTTCCTTTACACGGATCAGTCGTCCTGATCCCTTTGCAGAAAAACAGCCCCAAAGCATGATGTTTCCACCCCCATGCTTCACAGTAGGTATGGTGTTCTTTGGATGCAACTCAGCATTCTTTGTCCTCCAAACACGACGAGTTGAGTTTTTACCAAAAAGTTCTATTTTGGTTTCATCTGACCATATGACAGTCTCCCAATCCTCTTCTGGATCATCCAAATACACTCTAGCAAACTTCAGACGGGCCTGGACATGTACTGGCTTAAGCAGGGGGACACGTCTGGCACTGCAGGATTTGAGTCCCTGGCGGCGTAGTGTGTTACTGATGGTAGGCTTTGTTACTTTGGTCCCAGCTCTCTGCAGGTCATTCACTAGGTCCCCCCGTGTGGTTCTGGGATTTTTGCTCACCGTTCTAGTGATCATTTTGACCCCACGGGGTGAGATCTTGCGTGGAGCCCCAGATCGAGGGAGATTATCAGTGGTCTTGTATGTCTTCCATTTCCTAACAATTGCTCCCACAGTTGATTTCTTCAAACCAAGCTGTTTACCTATTGCCGATTCAGTCTTCCCAGCCTGGTGCAGGTCTACAATTTTGTTTCTGGTGTCCTTTGACAGCTCTTTGGTCTTGGCTATAGTGGAGTTTGGAGTGTGACTGTTTGAGGTTGTGGACAGGTGTCTTTTATACTGATAACAAGTTCAAATAGGTGCCATTAATACAGGTAACGAGTGGAGGACAGAGGAGCCTCTTAAAGAAGAAGTTACAGGTCTGTGAGAGCCAGAAATCTTGCTTGTTTGTAGGTGACCAAATACTTATTTTCCACCATAATTTGCAAATAAATTCATTAAAAACCCTACAATGTGATTTTCTGGAAGAAAAAATCTCAATTTGTCTGTCATAGTTGACGTGTACCTATGATGAAAATTACAGGCCTCTCTCGTCTTTTTAAGTGGGAGAACTTGCACAATTGGTGGCTGACTAAATACTTTTTTTCCCCACTGTATGTGGCTTTTTTCATACCATTTCTTTCTTACACCAAATATCACTTCAATGAATGTTGATTCATTAATCTGATGTACGTCATCATGCCATGGTTTCAGAGACTAATTCATTTCAGAATAGAATCCAATGCCATTGGACCGATCATATTTTACAATAGGATGATACTGAAGCAAAGCTGTATTATTAAAAAACAAAATGCATGAGATTTCAAGTGGTGAATTACAGCTCAATTATAAGATGTTAGCTGACGGTGTTGGGTTATGATGGGGATCTTGGGAGACAGGCTGATGAAGCTTAAAGCCCAGTGCAGTCAAAAACGTGATTTTCCTGTGTTTATATATACTGTAAAATTGTGGAAATTATGACAATGCACTTTTAGTGTAAGAGCTGTTTGAAAAGGCTGCCTGAAATTTCAGCCTGTATAGGTGGGATGGAGTTTTGGCCTGCCTGGTGACATCACCAGGTGGTAAATGAGTTAATAGACCAATAAGAAAGAGAGTTCAAACCTCTCTGCCAATAACAGCTTGTTTTCAGTTTTCCCCTCCCCATTCAGACCACTCCCAGACAGTCTTAGCAAAATTCTTGCTTGAGAAATAGCTTTTAATTAAGCTATTTTTGTTTCTTTTTGACCATTTTAATTGTAAACAATCACAGTAAGGTGCTTAATTGTTATCCAGAAATAATTTGCTATTGAGATAAAAACGGCTGCATTGGACCTTTAAAAAGTGGACTTCTTCTAATCAGTTACTGTCCTTGTCTTTTCAGGGTCTGTGTATTGGCTTTTGGCAGTATACTGTAGCTGATGCTCAATAAGACAGTCTCTTTTCAGCGAGCTTGGCTGTGATGTTCCACATGAATACCGACCCGATCTTACAGCAGTCATCTGTGGAAGGAGCAGAGAAAATAGAGGGATGAACAGAGGCAACAGTGTTGAGACGTTATACCTCATTTTATATTTTTAGATGCTGGAACTTTAATCTCTGTATACATACAGACTGATGGTGTTGCCCCCCCAACGGTGCTGTAGTTTTTATTTTTGGACCACACTAATTCTACCCGGTGTGAGACTCGTGAGAGCCAAGGTTCTGACAGCCATGGAAATTAGCCTACCGGTGACGCCACTATATGTACTGCAGGTAGTGTGAGGAGGGGAATCCTAATGAGGCACTAAAGCTACACACACACACATTTGTTTTACTATCCTTGTGGGGACCAACCCCTAACCCTAACCTAAACCCAAACCTTAACCCCAAACCCCTAAAGCTAACCTTACTCCTAACCCTTAACCTAACTCCTAACCCTAATTCTAACACTAAACCTAACCCCTAAGCCTAAAATAGCATGTTTCCTTGTGGGGACCGGCGAAATGTCCCCACTTGTCTGAATTTTCCTTGTTTAACTGTCCTTGTGAGGACTTCTGGTACCCACAAGGATAGTAAAACCAATACACACACACACACACACACCACACACAATCCCACACACACCACACACAATCCAAAAGCCTCTAATGAAAAGAATGGTATAGCGGCTTCTTTTGTTGTTCAAACAGCATCAGTGAGTCAGCCCGTTGTATCATTTATATTCAATACAGTGGTTTGTATAGATTAGCACAGCGTGCCCTGTAATTACCACAGGGTGCTCTGTAACACCCACGCTGTCTCTATATGCTCTGTTATGAGACCATTCTTCCCTTGGCTCTTGAGACGGTTATAATAGAGGTAAATAAAGGCTGCAAATAGAAAATGTTTATGTCCATATTGATTATTCATCACCAGTTGATGTAAACCAGCATAATTGAATATGAACTCATGTGCAAATATAAAGTGGACTGGTGTGTGCATCTTTGTCAAAGCCTGATTGCTGCAGCAGTATAGCGTAGCATGTATCAATGAGCATCACTGTTGAGGATCAATGATGTGAGCACTGGCTTATCCTACCATTTAAGGTCAGACTACCATGTGTTGCCTATGGTGCCTTTCTCAGTCTCTCACCTAAACATCTTGTGAGTGGTGACACCTTGCAGGAGCCTCCAGCCATCATGATCTATGACTCACAGCAGAAACATGGAGGGTCATACAGGGGCGCAACTGTCATTGGGGATGGGGGGGACATGACCCCCCCCACATTCAGAAATTGTCCCCCCCCCCCAGTTTTATCACTGCACTGTGATACAAAAAGCGGCATTGGTGTGCTTTAGGACTGCACGGTCACCACAGAGCGGGCGGACAGGCTATGTGAAGGAAAAGCTATTATTATAGGACCAGCACGGTGCTGCTGTCTTCAGCTGCGGTCTCTCTGTGTTGCGCTTTTTCTCCGGGTTGTAAAAGCAAGCAGAGTAGAAACTGGCTACTCTTTATTTGACTGATGTAGCTGGCAAGGTAACAGCTGTTTGACTTAATAGAGAAAAAGTATTTATTCCCAGTGCTGAGCTAGTAGTGTAACTGACATGTAACATTAGCTAATGTTTCATCCCCTCTCAACTGAAGTTCTGTCTGAAGAGAATGTACTAGCTAGCTAGCTAGTAGCTACCACAGCCAGTTCAGCTCTAGCCTCTAGATATCTGTCAGGTAGCAGCAACAAACAGCTGTTGTGTCGATAAAATAATGTATGCGCTAACTGTAAGTCGCTCTGGATAAGAGCGTCTGCTAAATGACTAAAAATGTAAAAAATGTAAATGTATGGAAATGTTTTGTAGCCTTTTTGTCCCATTTTAACAGAAGTAAATTAACTTGGCTAGTTTTCGCCAGTTGATGTACCATTAGAGCTAGCCAAAAGTTGGCTAACATTAGCTAACTAGCTAGCTCACTAACTTTAGCTATTATTTTTGCCTCAATCACACTAGACCTGAATCAAACGATGAAACCAGCGGCCAAACGATTGAAGACCGATATTCTGACGTTTTTTGACAGTGCAATGTGAGATTTTATTAGTCAGTATAGCAATGTAACGTTATTGATATGTCAGTTTCCCTAGCTAATTCCCTACTTTTCCCACTGACACAGTATAAACAGCTCTACAGGCTACACTGTCATGGTGCACAGTTAGTACACAACACTATGCTCATCATTTCTTAGCAGGATCAGATGGTGACAGGTGTCCCAGCAGAGTCAAACAGCCAGGGAAGATCAGTCTACGGAGCTCAGGTTAATTTTGCAGTATATTATAACAATCAGTGAATGGATACAAAGTTCCATCTTGAGTTGATGGGTAGGCTACAGTCTGGGATCTGGCAATAATGGTCATTTCAATTATTGAATCATTGATTCTATTCTTGAATAATATAATGTATAAATGTACACCAAGGTAATTCTTTGTCATGCCTCATCTGAGCAGGATCAGATGGTGACGGGGTCTCAGCAGGGTCAGGCAACCAGGGAAGTTCAGTCTGTGACAGCACTGAGATGAACATTTGCAGATACAATACTTTATTACATTTTAGTCATTTAGCAGACGCTCTTATCCAGAGTAACTTACAGTTAGTGAGTGCATACATTTTCATACTGGCCCCCCGTGGGAAACGAACCCACAACCCTGGCGTTGCAAGTGCCATGCTCTACCAACTGAGCTACAGGGGACTACATTATTCTCTCTGTGCAGCAAACACTGGACCAACCAGAAGCTTCAAAGATTTGAAACAATTTTAAGTCAGTCTAACAAACCTCTAAAGTTGATTTCCAAACTGTATCAAGGGTTAATAGAGGCTTTACCGATGACACAAAACATGTCAAACAGAAATGTGAGGAAGACCTGGGAGACACTATCAGTGATGATGGATGGATACAAATATGTTTGAATTCCCAGTCATGTTCATATAATCTCAGACATAAATTACTGCAGTTTAAGACTATCCATACAGCATACTGTACAGTATAGTTGATTTTATTAAAACATCTGGGGTGTGTCTATATATGGAAAAATACACGCTTTAAAATGTCCACCAATCAATTGGTCGAAAGAAAATAATAATCTTGGTTGACCAATAATTTTTTAGTCATAGGACAGCCCTAGTAGACATGCAGGAGATTAGCTTTACAGTAGATGCCCAGGTTCAGCCCCTGATGTCATATCACAGCTGACCCAATATCACCTGAAGAGATGTGGAGCGAGAGATGGAGACAGAAAGAGAGAAAGAGCGGAAGTGAGTTAGGGAGGGGGGGAGGAGAGAGAGAAAAGTCCTCCAGGAGTTGAGAGAAAGAGAGCGAGGCAGGCAGGGGATGGTAACGCAGGTGAAATCATTTCATCAGACAGAGTGACAGAAAAGCAGGTTGTGTGTAAGTGAAGCGTACACATAGTTACAGTATGGATTGCATAAATGACCTAATAGACATGAGAAGTAGAACCGTCGATGAGAGAAGGTAAAGGACTAGGGATTGGCTAGGGAGTCCAGTCTACACAGTTGGTTTCCCAGGTCTAAATTAAAAGAAAAGAAGGAAAACCAGCGGACGCTGTGGTCCTCCGCGAGTTGACTTTCTCTAAAGCTATAAGGACGACAGTCCGTGATGTAGGAAGCATCCTGGTGGATTATGGGTAAGAGGGAGGCAGTGAAGACACATACTACAAGCTTACCTCTCCTATTCCATCAGCATGCAAGGTCAACATACACTGAGTGTACAAAACATTAAGGACACCTTCCTAATATTGAGTTTGCCCTTAGAACAGACTCAATTTGTTGGGGCATGGACTCTACAAGATGTCGAAAGCGTTCCACAGGGATGCTGGCCCATGTTGACTCCTATGCTTATCACATTTGTGTCAAGTTGGCTGGATGGCCTTTGGGTGGGGGACCATTCTTGATACACATGGGAAACTGTTGATCGTGAAAAACCTAGTATCTTTTGTCTTGCCCATTCACCCTCTGAATGGCACACATACACAATCAATGTCTCAATTGTCTCAAGGCTTAAAAATCCTTCTTTAACCTGTCTCCTCCCCTTCATCTACACTGATTGAAGTGACATCAATAAGGGATCATAGCGTTCACCTGGATTCACCTGGTCAGTCTATGTCATGGAAAGAGCAGGTATCCTTAATGTTTTGTACACTCAGTGTATAGAAAAGCTCCCAATCCATCGCAGTGGTCTTCACCCCACTTCCGTAAATAGAAGTAAACAGTACAGTAGCGTCATTCTCTGAATCCACTCTTTGGATGGCTCTCAGGAGAATTACGACAAAAAAGCGAAATCACTTAAGTGGCTTGGTGCTGCTTGGAAGACTGATTTAGTGGCACTGGCTTAGTATAGATTTAGTGGCACTGTTATCAATAAACAGTAGAATACCTGACACTATGAGTCTAAATTTGTCTTTGACTTGAGTCAATTACCAGATTGTGCTGGAAGGGAGCAAACGCCAGTCATTAGCTCTATGACAGCTGAGGTCAGAGCCTGTACTGATCTAGTGTGACGTGAACAGACACCTTGTTTTTCTCTGGTCAATACCTCATGACTCTACCTGCTGCTTCCAAACGACTTCCATCGCGGCACGACAGCTCACGCCCTGAATGGGATGAGCGAGAAGACAAACCACCTCCTCCACAGTTCCGCCCTCTCTCCATTTAAGCACATTACACAGCTTTCACAGATTCAAGGTACATTGTGCCAGCTCTCGTGACTTCAAGCTTAATATGTCATATTACAGGAACAAATTAAGTACAAAAGGTGTACCTTTGTTTGGTTGGTGAACCTTTTTACTGTAAACGGAGAGGATTACACCTCTGTCTGCCCCGATCACAGTGGTGTGTCACTGTTCTGTTGTCGTTGTGTGTAGGAGGTGCTGGGGGACAAACAGCTGGGGTCTCCCTTAAGTACTGTGGCGGCTGGTAAACACTACAGAAGCTGCTCCGGTCGTGGACAGCCTCTCACCAAACCTGGCCCGGTTCCTAGAAAACACACAGCATGGAATGGAGAGTCCTTGAGATAACATTCCAAGTTTGGTGTGAGTGCGTGTAAGGGAGAGAGTGTGTGTGTGTGTGTGTGTGTGTGTGTGTGTGTGTATGTGTGTCTGTGCGTGGGCGTGCGCGTGATTGAGTGTGTGTGTGTGTGTGTATGCACTTGTGTATGTGTGTGATTGGACTGCAGTATTATCCATTGACTCCATGCTGGGGCTTGGAAGCGGAGAGAGAGTTGGTCACTGGCTGGGATCACAGCAGTTACCAGAGGTCATCCCACAGCCCGCTACTCTACACTGTGGGAGCTGACTTGAATGACATCATACAGAAGGAACACTGACAGACCTCAGTCAATGCCCCTACAACACATTAAGGTCCACCTGCTCTACCCCACAAGTTCAGTCAAAGTTTGGTTGATGTAAGAACAATCCCTCTCCAAGCTCAGTTTATATGATCCCACTTCTTGTCCACCTATTTGTTAAAACCATGGTCTGCCAGTCACTGGGATGACAACCAAACTTGGGATGGGGGGAGGTTTTAGCAGGTGGAATAGTGGAGAACAGTTTGAGGTTTACTGAGTAGCAATGCAAATATCAAGGTACAGCTATATGGAAACTCAATCATTATGGTACTTTTTAATGGTACATTTACAAACATATATTATGATAAATAGAATAGAAACTTGTATCTCATTATGGTAAATGGTCAAATAAGTTTAGCCAGTTATAATTGTAATGGCTTAGCAGATAATAAGAAAAGACAATCAGTATTTACCTGGCTAAAAGAGAAGGAATATAATATCTATTGTTTACAGGAAATTCACTCAACAATTTTAGATGAAATTGTGTGGAAAAAGGACTGGGGGGGGGGGGCGAAATATACTTCTCCCATGGGCAAAGAAACACAAAAGGGGTAATGATATTAATTAACAATAATTTTGATCCAAATGTGCAAACTTTCCAAACAGATCCGCAAGGTAGATGGATTATTTAAAAAAATATATTAGACCATAAACAGATTTGGCTCATTTGGTCCAAATAATGATGATCCATGCTTCTTTGGAAATATATATAATAATTTATCAAGCCTACAAGCAATACAATACTATTATTATGGTGGGAGATTATAATACGGTTTTAAATACCTCAATGGACCGTAAAGGAAATCACACTACAAACTATCACCCTCATGCACTTAAGGAAATCATGAATATCATGGATACATTAGAACTAGTAGATATATGGAGGCTTAAATATCCTGACCTAGTGAGATATACATGGCGGAGACTCAATCAAGCTAGTCATCTTGACTACTTTCTTATGTCATTCTCGATGGCACCAAAAGTTTAAAAAGTGTTGATAGGGGACAGAATGCGGTCAGACCATCAAATAATTGGCATATACATTACTCTTACAGAATTTCTACGTGGGAGAGGATATTGGAAATGTAATCAAAGCCTATTGAATGATAACTTGTTTTGAACTAGGACAGAAGAATTTATAACTGACTTTTTCCGACTTAACATAGGTACAGCAGATCCCCTAATTGTATGGGACACTTTTAAATGTGCCTTTAGAGGCCATGCAATTCAATACTCATCTTCAAAACGAAAGTAATTTAGGTCAAAAGAGTTCATATTAACTAAATAAATAGATGGACTAACAGTACAGATAGCAATAAAAACTGTACCATAGAGGCACAGAATAAGTTAGAGGAAAAACTAGAAGAAATTGAGGAACTTATTCAAGAAAGATCAAGTGTAATATATTATAGAAATAAAGTGAACTGGATGGAATATAGGGAAAATGCACCAAATTGTTTTTTCATCTTCAACATAGAAATGCTACCAAAAATAATTTACTGAAACTTGTTACAAATGACGGAGTCACACATGATTCACCAAACGATATTTTGAAAGAGGAAGCAAAGTATTTTAAGCATATGTTTTCATTTCAGTCTACTCCATCTCCACTAACCGAAGTTAATTGTATGGATTTTTTTTCTATTAATAATGTACAACTAACAGCTGTACAGAAATACTCATGTGAAGGCCAAATTACAGAGGAGGAACTTCTTGATGCAATTAAAGCCTTTAAGTCCAGGAACACTCCAGGGATGGATGGCATACCAGTTGAGGTATACCAAACCTTTTTTGATGTACTCAGAGGACCATTATTAGCAGGTTTTAACCACTCCTATAAAAATGGTAGATTATCAGATACTCAACCAGGTCTGATTTCATTACTACTGAAACAGGACCCAAGTTGTAAATATAAAAATCCAGTCCATTAAAAAAATTGGAGGCCCCTTACACTTCAGTGCTGTGATGCAAAAATTCCAGCAAAATGCATAGCGCATTGAATTAAAAATGTATTGTCAGATATTATTCATCCTAATCAGACAGGTTTTTTAGTTGGATGATACATTGAAGATAATATAAGACAAGTACTGGAAACAATAGAATACCATGAAAAATCTGTGAAACCAGGCCTGGTATTCATATATGACTTTGAAAAGACAACTGGAATTTATATATAAATGCCTGGAATATTTCAATTTTGGAGAATCTCTTATACAATGGGTTAATGTTATGTATAGTAACCCTAGGTGTAAAATATTAAATAATGGCTACAGTATTAAAATGTCAAGAGGAGTAAAACAAGGTTGTCCAATATCGGCATATCTATTTATTATGGCCATCGAAATGTTGGCTATTAAAATCAGATCCAACAACAATATCAAGGTACTGGAAATCCAGGGTTTAAAAATAAAGATGTCATTGTACGCTGATGATTCATGTTTTCTTTCAAATCCACAATGTGGGTCCCTCCACAGCCTCATAGAGGATCTAGATAGTTTTTCTAACCTCTCTGGATAACAACCAAATTATGATAAATCTACTATATTACGTATTGGATCACTAAAAAATATAACTTTTACATTACCGTGTAGTTTACCAATAAAATGGTCTGACGGGGATGTGGACATACTCAGTATTCATATCCCGAAAGAAAGAAATGATCTCACTACAATACATTTTAATAGAAAGTTAGAAAAAATAGATACGATCTTGCTACCATGGAAAGGAAAATACCTGTCTATTTGTGGAAAAATCACCTCGATTAACTCTTTAGTCATATCCCAGTTTACCTATTTACTTATGGCCTTGCCTACACCTAGCGACTTGTTTTTTAAATTATATGAGCAAAAAATATTCCACTTTATTTGGAACGGCAAGCCAGACAAACTGAAACGGGCCTATTTATATAATGAATATGGAGGGCAGAAATTATTAAATATTAAAGCATTAAACCTCTCACTAAAGGCTTCAGTCATACAAAAGTGATACTTAAATCCGAACTGGTTCTCTAACTGGTTCTCTTCAAAATGGCCTTTTTCCCTTTATTCAGATTACAACCTCTCACTTTCGGTAATTTGAAAATATATATAATCTCCAAAATATCACTATTTTTAAAACAAGCCATAGAAAGTTGGTTGCAATTTCAGTTTAATCCACCAGAAAAGACAGAACAAATAATACAATAAATATTATGGTTAAATTCAAATATACTAATTGATAAAAACAATTTCTTGGGATAAAAAAATAGTATAATCTTTGTAAATGATATCATAAATAGGACTGGTGGCGTTATGTCACACATGCAGCTAACAAAAATATATGGAAGTGTCTGCTCTACCCAAAATTACAACAAACTAATTGCAGCATTACCGCAAAAATGGAAGAGGCAAGTGGAAGGGGAAAAAGTAAGGAACTTGTCTGTCGGCCCTGCATTAAAGACCAAAATTGGTTAAAGAAAATTGTGATAAATAAAAAAGTATACCAGTTTCATTTCAGGACCAAAAAATGGACAGCTGTGCCATATAGATTGCCAAATAGTTGGGAAGAGATTTTTTATGTACCGATTCCATGGCACATGATTTATGAACTGATACACAAAACAACGCCGGATTCAAAACTTAGAATTTTACAATTTAAATTATTATACAAAATTCTTGTTATATATATATGGGGGATACAAACATCCCATCTCTGCAGATTCTGCTGCGAAGAGACAGATACAGTGGGGGGAAAAAGTATTTAGTCAGCCACCAATTGTGCAAGTTCTCCCACTTAAAAAGATGAGAGAGGCCTGTAATTTTCATCATAGGTACACGTCAACTATGACAGACAAAATGAGAACATTTTTTCCAGAAAATCACATTGTAGGATTTTTTATGAATTTCTTTGCAAATTATGGTGGAAAATAAGTATTTGGTCAATAACAAAAGTTTCTCAATACTTTTTTATATACCCTTTGTTGGCAATGACACAGGTCAAACGTTTTCTGTAAGTCTTCACAAGGTTTTCACACACTGTTGCTGGTATTTTGGCCCATTCCTCCATGCAGATCTCCTCTAGAGCAGTGATGTTTTGGGGCTGTCGCTGGGTAACACGGACTTTCAACTCCCTCCAAAGATGTTCTATGGGGTTGAGATCTGGAGACTGGCTAGGCCACTCCAGGACCTTGAAATGCTTCTTACGAAGCCACTCCTTCGTTGCCGGGCGGTGTGTTTGGGATCATTGTCATGCTGAAAGACCCAGCCACGTTTCATCTTCAATGCCCTTGCTGATGGAAGAAGGTTTTCACTCAAAATCTCACGATACATGGCCCCATTCATTCTTTCCTTTACACGGATCAGTCGTCCTGGTCCCTTTGCAGAAAAACAGCCCCAAAGCATGATGTTTCCACCCCCATGCTTCACAGTAGGTATGGTGTTCTTTGGATGCAACTCAGCATTCTTTGTCCTCCAAACACGACGAGTTGAGTTTTTACCAAAAGGTTATATTTTGTTTTCATCTGACCATATGACATTCTCCCAATCCTCTTCTGGATCATCCAAATGCACTCTAGCAAACTTCAGACGGGCCTGGACATGTACTGGCTTAAGCAGGGGGACACGTCTAGCACTGCAGGATTTGAGTCCCTGGCGGCGTAGTGTGTTACTGATGGTATGCTTTGTTACTTTGGTCCCAGCTCTCTGCAGGTCATTCACTAGGTCCCCCCCGTGTGGTTCTGGGATTTTGCTCACCGTTCTTGTGATCATTTTGACCCCACGGGGTGAGATCTTGCGTGGAGCCCCAGATCGAGGGAGATTATCAGTGGTCTTGTATGTCTTCCATTTCCTAATAATTGCTCCCACAGTTGATTTCTTCAAACCAAGCTGCTTACCTATTGCAGATTCAATCTTTCCAGCCTGGAAGAGGTCTACAATTTTGTTTCTGGTGTCCTTTGACAGCTCTTTGGTCTTGGCCATAGTGGAGTTTGGAGTGTGACTGTTTGAGATTGTGGACAGGTGTCTTTTATACTGATAACAAGTTCAAACAGGTGCCATTAATACAGGTAATGAGTGGAGGACAGAGGAGCCTCTTAAAGAAGAAGTTACAGGTCTGTGAGAGGCAGAAATCTTGCTTGTTTGTAGGTGACCAAATACTTATTTTCCACCATAATTTGCAAATAAATTCATTAAAAATCCTACAATGTGATTTTCTGGATTTTTTTTCTTCTCATTTTGTCTGTCATAGTTGACGTGTACCTATGATGAAAATTACAGGTCTCTCTCATCTTTTTAAGTGGGAGAACTTGCACAATTGGTGGCTGACTAAATACTTTCTTTCCCCCACTGTATGTAGCTTGTTTTTGGTCGCAGGTTCAGGAATGGCTGAAGAATTGCAACATTTACCTGGAGCTAACTCTGCAAATAGCGCTGCTGGGTGATTTGAAAAGTCACAGTCAATCGATCAATAATATAATACAACTTTTAGCAAAAAAAAGTATATTTAATTTACAATCTGTAGAAACTATGAGAATAGAAAGGTTCAGAACTTTTGTGAAACATCACAGCACAGTTGAAAAATATATGGCAAATAGAAATCAAAATTAGATGGTGTTAAGAGATAGATGGGAGGGGTTGAGTGGAGCTGAAGGGTGGGACTAAAAACAACAAGATAACTAATGTAAAATATACTGGGTTCGTAAAATGTATATACAGTAGTATGTGTAAGCTGGAAGTAGAAGCCTAAGTGTTGTTGTCCATTAGTAGGGGAACATAATAAAGGAAAATATATTTTATATACAGTGCATTTGGAAAGTATTCAGACACCTTGACTTTTTCCAAATTTTGTTATGTTACAGCCTTATTCTAAAATGGATTAAATAAAAACAAAAACATCATCAATCTGCACACAATACCACATAATGACAAAGTGAAAACAGGTTTTTAGAAATGTTTGCACAATTATTCAAAAAACAAAACAGAAATACCTTATTTACATCAGTATTCAGACCCCTTGCTATGAGACTCAAAATTGAGCTCAGGCACATCCTGTTTCCATTGATCGTCCTTGAAATGTTTCTACAACTTGATTGGAGTCCACCTGTGGTTTATTCAATTGATTGGACATGATTTGGAAAGGCACACACCTGTCTATATAAGGTCCCACAGTTGACAGTGCGTGTCAGAGCAAAAACCAAGCCATGAGGTCGAAGGAATTGTCCGTAGATCTCTGAGACAGGATTGTGGGGGAAGGGTACCAAAACAATTCTGCAGCATTGAAGGTCCCCAAGAACACATTGGCCTCCATCATTCTTAAATGGAAGAAGTTTGGAACCACCAAGACTCTTCCTAAAGCTGGCCGCCCGGCCAAACTGAGCAATCGGTGGAGAAAGGCCTTGGTCAGGGAGGTGACCAAGAACCCAATGGTCCCTCTGACAGAGCTCTAGAGTTCCTCTGTGGAGATGGGAGAACCTTCCAGAAGGACAACCATCTCTGCAGCACTCCACCAATCAGGCCTTTATGGTAGACTGGCCAGATGGAAGCCACTCCTCAATAAAAGGCACATGTCAGCCCGCTTGGAGTTTGCCAAAAGGCACCTAACGGACTCCCAGACCATGAGAAACAAGATTCTCTGGTCTGATGAAACCAAGATTGAACTCTTTGGCCTGAATGCCAAGCTCCCCATCTGGAGGAAACCTGGCACCATCCTTACGGTGAAGCATGGTGGTGGCAGCATCATGCTGTGGGGATGTTTTTCAGCTGCAGGGACTGAGAGACTAGTCAGGATTGAGGGAAAGATGAACGGAGCAAAGTACAGAGAGATCCTTGATGAAAACCTGCTCCAGAGCGCTCTGGACCTCAGACTGGGGCAAAGCTTGTAGCGTCATACCCAAGAAGACTCGAGGCTGTAATTGCTGCCAAAAGTGCTTCAACAAAGTACTGAGTAAAGGGTCTGAATACTTATGTAAATTTGATATTACCGTTTTTTATTTGTAATAAATACGCAAAATATTCTAAAAACCTGTTATTGCTTTGTTATTATGGGGGATTGTGTGTCGTTTGATGAGGGGAAAAAATTATTGAATACATTTTAGAATAAGACTGTAACGTAACACAATGTGGAAAAGTCAAGGGTCTGAATACTTTCCGAAGGCACTGTATACAGTGAGGGAAAAAAGTATTTGATCCCCTGCTGATTTTGTATGTTTGCCCACTGACAAAGACATGATCAGTCTATAATTTTAATGGTAGGTTTATTTGAACAGTGAGAGACAGAATAACAACAAAAAAATCCAGAAAAACGCATGTCAAAAATGATATAAATTGATTTGCATTTTAATTAAGGAAATAAGTATATGACCCCTCTGCAAAACATGACTTAGTACTTGGTGGCAAAACCCTTCTTGGCAATCAAGACGTTTCTTGTAGTTGGCCACCAGGTTTGCACACATCTCAGGAGGGATTTTGTTCCACTCCTCTTTGCAGATCTTCTCCAAGTCATTAAGGTTTCGAGGCTGACGTTTGGCAACTCGAACCTTCAGCTCCCTCCACAGATTTTCTATGGGATTAAGGTCTGGAGACAGGCTAGGCCACTCCAGGATCTTAATGTGCTTCTTCTTGAGCCACTCTTTGTTGCCTTGGCTGTGTGTTTTGGGTCATTGTCATGCTGGAATACCCATCCACGACCCATTTTCAATGCCCTGGCTGAGGGAAGGAGGTTCTCACCCAAGATTTGACGGTACATGGCCCCGTCCGTCGTCCCTTTGATGCGGTGAAGTTGTCCTGTACCCTTAGCAGAAAAACACCCCCAAAGCATAATGTTTCCACCTCCATGTTTGACAATGGGTATGGTGTTCTTGGGGTCATAGGCAGCATTCCTCCTCCTCCAAACACGGCGAGTTGAGTTGATGCCAAAGAGCTCGATTTTGGTCTCATCTGACCACAACACTTTCACCCAGTTCTCCTCTGAATCATTCAGATGTTCATTGGCAAACTTCAGACAGCCCTGTATATGTGCTTTCTTGAGCAGGGGGTCCTTGCGGGCACTGCAGGATTTCAGTCCTTCACGGCGTAGTGTGTTACCAATTGTTTTCTTGGTGACTATGGTCCCAGCTGCCTTGAGATCATTGACAAGATCCTCCCGTGTAGTTCTGGGCTGATTCCTCACCGTTCTCATGATCATTGCAACTCCACGAGGTGAGATCTTGCATGGAGCCCCAGGCCGAGGGAGATCGACAGTTATTTTGTGTTTCTTCCATTTGCGAATAATCTCACCAACTGTTGTCACCTTCTCACCAAGCTGCTTGGCGATGGTCTTGTAGCCCATTCCAGCCTTGTGTAGGTCTACAATCTTGTCCCTGACATCCTTGGAGAGCTCTTTGGTCTTGGCCATGGTGGAGAGTTTGGAATCTGATTAATTGATTGCTTCTGTGGACAGGTGTCTTTTATACAGGTAACAAAGCTGAGATTAGGAGCACTCCCTTTAAGAGTGTGCTCCTAATCTCAGCTCGTTACCTGTATAAAAGACACCTGGGAGCCAGAAATCTTTCTGATTGAGAGGGGGTCAAATTCTTATTTCCCTCATTAAAATGCAAATCAATTTATAACATTTTTGACATGCGTTTGTCACGCCCTGGCTCTGGGGACAATGTTATGTTGAGCCAGGGTGTGTAATTCTATGTTTGATTTTTCTATGTTGGTCTGAGTGACTCCCAATCAGAGGCAACGAGTGTCAGCTGGGTGTCTCTGATTGGGAGCCATATTTAACTGTCTGTCTTTCATGTTGTGTTTGTGGTTTCTTGTTCGTGTTGGTTTGTGTTTAAACCATAGACGTCACGTTTTTTCGTTTGTTGTTTTGATCATTTAATAAATATAATATGTTCACCCGCAACGCTGCGCCTTGGTCTCTCCATGACGATCGTGACAGAAGAAACCACCTAAACCAGACCAAGCAGCGTGTCCAGGAGCCATCGCTGGCAGATCTCCGTGGCAGCCTCGACTGGGTCAAGCCTAGTGAGGAGCAGAGAGGGTGGACTTGGGACCAGTTGAGGAGAAGCTTCGACTGGGTCAAGCCCATTGAGGAGCTGAATGGCGAGAGTTGGAGACAGAGGAGCGAGAGTTGGGCGAGAACGATGGAGGCCTGGCCCACGGGGGAGGAGAGACCCCCAGAAAATTTTTAGGGGGGCTCACGACGTCGGGGCAGCAGGAGGCCGCGAGTAGAGACGGTCCAGCGGGTTGGCAGAGGAGGCCGCCAGGTTACGGGAGTCACTGGTCACCAGGGGGAAGGAGGTTGTAGAGGCACGGCGAGAGGTACTGGCGTGTGTTGCCAGTCCGGTCCGGCCTGTTCCTGATCCTCAAGTAGGGCCAGTGGTGTGTGTTCCCAGTACGGTCCGGCCTGTTCCTGCCACTCCCACCAAGTCAGTGGTGCGTTTCGTCAGCCCGGCGCGGCCCGTTCCTGCTCCCCGCCCCAAGTCAGTGGTGCGCGTCGTCAGCCCGGTCCGGCCCATTCCTGCTCCCCGCACCAAGTCAGTGGTGCGCGTCGTCAGGCCGGTCCGGCCCATTCCTGCTCCCCGCACCAAGTCAGTGGTGCGCGTCGTCAGCCCGGTCTGGCCCATTCCTGCTCCCGCACCAAGTCAGTGGTGCGCGTCGTCAGCCCGGTCCGGCCCATTCCTGCTCCCCGCACCAAGTCAGGGGTGCGCTCGTCAGCCCGGTCCGGTCCATTCCTGCTCCCCGCACCAAGGCAGTGGTGCGCCCGTCAGCCCGGCTCGGCCCGTTCCTGCTCCCCGCACCAAGTCAGTGGTGTGCTTCGTCAGCCCAGTCCGGCCTGTCCCTGCTCCACGCACCAAGCCTACGGTGTGCGTCGTCAGCCTGGTAAGGCCCGTTCCTCCTCCACGCACCAAGCCAGGGGTGCGCGTCGTCAGTCCAGCACAACCCGTGCCTGGGTCGTGTCCGAGCCGGATCCGCCGCCTAGGCGGAGTGCCCACCCGGTCCCTCCCCTGTGGGATGAAGTTGGCGCGGTCGGAGTCCGCGCCTTTAGGGGGGGGTACTGTCACGCCCTGGCTCTGGGGACAATGTTATGTTGAGCCAGGGTGTGTAATTCTATGTTTGATTTTTCTATGTTGGTCTGAGTGACTCCCAATCAGAGGCAACGAGTGTCAGCTGGGTGTCTCTGATTGGGAGCCATATTTAACTGTCTGTCTTTCACGTTGTATTTGTGGTTTCTTGTTCGTGTTGGTTTGTGTTTAAACCATAGACGTCACGTTTTTTCGTTTGTTGTTTTGATCGTGTGATCATTTAATAAATATAATATGTTCACCCGCAACGCTGCGCCTTGGTCTCTCCATGACGATCGTGACAGCGTTTAGATTTTTTTTTTGTTATTCTGTCTCTCACTGTTCAAATAAACCTACCATTAAAATTGTAGACTGATCATTTCTTTGTCAGTGGGCAAACGTACAAAATCAGCAGGGGATCAAATACTTTTTTCCCTCACGGTATATACATATTTACAAAAAAATATATGGGGGATTGGAAATTATGCAGACAATTACATTGATAGAAGCTGATCTACCCCCTAAAAAAATAAGAAAATAAACATGGGCCTGGTTCTGTTCATATGTTTATTATATAAACCACACCACTGGCAGTTAATATGCAACACACAACTACAGGTGTAGGATCTTAATTTGATCCGGTTTGCAACAGCAGGAACATAATCCTGCTGCAATAGGAATTGTGAATTAATATGTGAATTATAATTGATGGACATTTTTGTAGGGGTTGATACATTTTCCGTAAGAGAAAATCAAGGCTGAAATTTCAACCTTTTATACACTATAAGTTAAACATTTCCTGAATTGCAGGAAAGTTCTCCTGCAACAGGGTGATAAAATTAAGATCGTACATATGCACATAACCCTTCTTCAGTTCATATATAGTATGCCCCCTTTTAAATTCACATTCATCACAAATCCCGGCTCAGCTCTCCTACTCCAGTTCATAAACCCTGGTAAATCTGACAGCATGACAAATCTCCACTGGCTCTCAGTAGTTCTAAAAGTGTCTGTAAATATCCCATCCTTCCAAACAGCCCTGGAGTTACCTTATTTTTCCAACCCTCATAATCGGATTCTAGAATCAGAACACAAAGAAACTGAAATATTAACTTTGCCAAAAACCTTTATAATTGGTCATCCCCATCAGATCCCCGTGGGTATGGGCCTTTTGGAAGTGATGGTAATGAGCTGGTCCTTTAATGGGCTATATGTGAGGGGCATCCAGGGCCGGTATTGATCCTCTCCTAATTAGCTCATAGGTAGGTGCACATAGGTGCATAATGAGAGTGATACTGAGCCTAATGAACATAGACAACCCCTGATATCTCAAACGGGAATAGTTGAAAAGTAGAGAGGGAGGGTTTACACAATGGGGAAGAGTTTCAATGTTACACAAGGGCTGGATAATATTACACATATATGTTTGAATGAGGAAATATATAAATGAGAAATGGGCAAATGACAAATGTGCTGTTAAACATTAAAGAGCTATGGATTAACCCTATTTTAGAGGTTTTTGCTTGGAGAAACACACGGCATGCTCCAATGCTGACAAAACCTTCACACAGTTCATCAAAGACAATGAAGCTTATAGCATCAAAGTGCTGCTCAGTGTGATGCTATCCATTTTGATGGCATTGGACCATGGGGAATAGAAATGAACAAAAGACACAAACGGAGGAGAAATTGTTTCTCACCAAATGTGCATTTTGACAAGTGACAAATTGGTCTTTTGAGAGATGAACTAAAGACTCTTTCCCTCTCTCTCTCTCTCTCTCTCTCTCTCTCTCTCTCTCTCTCTCTCTCTCTCTCTCTCTCTCTCTCTCTCTCTCTCTCTCTCTCTCTCTCTCTCTCTCTCTCTCTCACTCTGACGTTTCAAAGCAGTTCTGGACGGTGCACACTTTAAAATACAACCCATCAGCAACTCACTGTGAAAAAAGCGAAATATGTACAAGTGGGATTTACCTTTTTGAGGATTAAAATAGAGCAAACATTTTTTACTTTTTCATCTGTTAATTTAACTTCAAAACGGCCTAATCAGTTGTCAACGCCAAAGATGGCTATTAGCCTAGTGGGAAGATGCTGTCACAGTGATGGTTGGTAACAGAAATAAGCACTCTAAGGATAGCGGCACTTGATCATGTTAGCACAGAGCTTTAAGGAATAAATCTTGCCATGTTCTTCAACATCTTCTCTAACACTGGTCTCCAATGGTCTCCAATAAAGTCCCCCTAGACCAGTATGCCCAGAATTGCATCTTTTTGTGTCATTCCGAGGCGCATGTGTTGTTGTGTCGTGTCAGCGCTAGGGATGCTCATTAGCTAAAGGGCAGAAGTCACCTTCCACCAGCAGCCATCACCCAGACCGCTCTGCTCCCTGGCACTTACTCCTAACAGGGTGTCAATGCCGTGCTAGCCTACGTGATGGGCACTGCTAAAGGATACATGCCATGTCTGTGTGCTCGGATCCATACGAAGACAACAAGCATTGGCACTATTTCCCTATAGGAGATGCATGTTTTGGTGACAGTCACTGTTTTATTCACCCTCTTAATGAGTGTGTGGGCTTTTGCCTCACTGTTGGCCTTTGTCCCCTGTTGGTCTATAAGTCCTGTGATGTTTGGGTCCCAAACTTGACCGTGTGATCAAAATTGTGCTGTGATTAATGTTAGCCAAGCGCTAAGCTACATTACCCTTGGGTCTGAGTGACGTGTTGCCACATTTAGTAATTGCGGGTCCCACTCACTCTACCACTGTCTCCTCCCTGAAATGACAGATGCGCAAAATATAAATCCAGAGGCACTTTCCTTGGCTGTAAATAATCCAGATACATAAATGTCCCCCCCACCCCCCTCTCTACAGTAAAATAATTATTTGCTTTGTAATGAAAATCCAATTCTTATTTCTAAACCCTTGAGTTTCACAGAGGTACAAGATTACATCAATTTGATGGGAGATAATATGGAATTACAAGTTTACAATGTGTGAAGATGCAGGTTTTCTACAAGCATACTTTTACACTGCAAATGAATGTATCAACATTTGGCTTCCTATTTATTGTAATGAACGGTAGGCTACAGATGATCGACAGGCTATATTATGTCCATTTTGGCTTCGTGAGGCACCAGTTGACTGAGTGCGTTTCTCTGTGGAGGTCAGTGTGGGGGTGGAGTGGGAGATAGAGACTCATTACTACTCCGCACTATATCTGGTAGGAAATATGTGTGGTTCCAGCCGCGACGCTGACTGGTCAGTCCAGGGATTGGAGTCTTCAGTTCATACATTTCCCATGCCAATAAAGCCCTTAAATTGAAATTGAGAGAGAGAGAGAGAGAGAGAGTCTTCAGTTTGTCTCTCAAAATACTAATTTGTCACTTGTCAAAATGCACATTTGGTGAGAAACAATTTCTCCTCCGTTTGTGTCTTTTGTTCATTCCTATTCCCCATGGTCCAATGCCATCAACATGGATAGCATCACATTGAGCAGCACTTTGATGCTAGAAGCTTCATTGTCTTTGATGAACTGTGTGAAGGTTTTGTCAGCGTTAGAGCATGTTAATCCATGGCTCTTTAACGTTTAACAGCACATTTGTCGTTTGCCCATTTCTCATTTATACATTTCCTCATACAAACATGTAGGGCTAATATTGTCCAGCCCTTGTGTAACATTTAAACTCTTCCCCCTTTTGTAAACCCTCCCCCTCTACTTTTCAACTAGAGAGAGAGAGGGGAAAGTGAATCCCCACTGTGCACAGATGTCAATTAAACTTCTATTCCACGTTGTTTCTTAGCAATTTCATTGAAATGACGTGGAAACAACATTGATTCAACCAGTGTGTACCCAATGGGCCGGTTCACCCTGCTTGCGGACGACTGCAATTAAAATTAGCTGGGGTCGGTTGGGATTTCAAATTGGATTTTGTGTGGTGGTAGAGAACAGTGACAGTGAACTGGGAAGAGAGAAAAAATAACAACTTCTTATTTTTGAACAACAGGACTTAACAGGATTTTGATAGAGAGACCTACAACAGGACTTAACAGGATTTTGATAGAGAGACCTACAACAGGATTTAACAGGATTTTGATAGAGAGACCTACAACAGGATTTAACAGGATTTTGATAGAGAAACCTACAACAGGACTTAACAGGATTTTGATAGAGAGACCTACAACAGGACTTAACAGGATTTTGATAGAGAGACCTACAACAGGACTTAACAGGATTTTGATAGAGAGACCTACAACAGGACTTACCAGGATTTTGATAGAGAGACCTACAACAGGACTTAACAGGATTTTGATAGAGACCTACAACAGGACTTAACAGGATTTTGATAGAGAGACCTACAACAGGACATAACAGGATTTTGATAGAGAGACCTACAACAGCCGATGATGTAACATGCGTTTCCCAAAACACCATGCAGAAAGAACGTTTGCTGCGTCGTTGGAGCATGTGTCGATACTGATAAGATCGAAAGAAGGGAAGAGCTGCTCTTGGATCAGCTTTCTCCATTCACATCTTACCTTAATATTATAATTATTCCACAATACTGACGACGGATCAGCTCCTAGAGATATAGTATCACCTATATGGCTGCAAATACTGAGGCGGCTTAATCTAATGTTTAGCATACCCTATAATAATGCACTAAATCATACATTTTGCACATCATAGTACACATGTTGTTACACATCATGAAATGTTTTAAGCCAAACATTATTTATTTTTACTATTTTCTACATTGTAGAATAATAGTGAAGACATCAAAACGATGAAATAACACATATGGAATCATGTAGTAACAAAAAAAAGTGTTAAACAAATCAAAATATATTTTAGATTTTAGATTCTTCAAATAGCCACCCTTTGCATTGATGACAGCTTTGCACACTCTTTGCATTCTCTCAACCAGCTTCACCTGGAATGCTTTTCCAACAGTCTTGAAGGAGTTCTCACATATGCTGAGCACTTGTTGGCTGCTTTTCCATCACTCTGCGGTCCAACTCATCCCAAACCATCTCAATTGGGTTGAGGTCGGGTGATTGTGGAGGCCAGGTCATCTGACGCAGCACTCCATCACTCTCCTTCTTGGTCAAATAGCCCTTACACAGCCTGGAGGTGTGTTGGGTCATTATCCTGTTGAGAAACAAACGATAGTCCCACTAAGCGCAAACCAGATGGGATGGCGTATCGCTGCAGAATGCTGTGGTAGCCATGCTGGTTAAGTGTGCCTTGAATTCTCAATAAATCACAGACAGTGTCACCAGCAAAGCACCTCCACACCATAATACCTCCTCCTCCATGCTCCCACTCTGCGTCTCACAAAGGCGGTTGGAACCAACAAAGGCGGTTGGAACCAACAATCTCAAATTTTGACTCATCAGACCAAAGGACAGATTTCCACCGGTCTAATGTCCATTGCTCCTGTTTCTTGGCCCAAGCAAGTCTCTTCTTCTTATTGGTGTCCTATAGTAGTGGTTTCTTTGCAGCAATTTGATCATGAAGGCCTTATTCATGCAGTCTCCTCTGAATAGTTGATGTCGAGATGTGTCTGTTACTTGAACTCTGTGAAGCATTTATTTGGGCTGCAATCTGAGGTGCCTTTTCTGTGGCGGTCCTTATGATAGCCAGTTTCATCATAGAGCTTGATGGTTTTTGTGACTGCACTTGAAGAAACTTTGAAAGTTCTTGAAATTTTCCGGATTGACTGACCTTCATGTCTTAAAGTAATGATGGACTGTCGTTTCTCTTTGCTTATTTGAGCTGTTCCTGCCATAATATGGACTTGGTCTTTTACCAAATAGGGCTATCTTCTGTATACCACCCCTACCTTGTCACAACACAATTGATGGGCTCAAACGCATTAAGAAGGAAATAAATTCCACAAATGAACTTTTAAGAAGGCACACCTGTTAATTGAAATGCATTCCAGGTGACTACCTCATGAAGCTTGTTGAGAGAATGTTAAGAGTGTGCAAAGCTGTCATCAAGGCAAAGGGTGGCTACTTTGAAGAATCCCAAATATAAAATATATTTGGACACTTTTTTGGTTACTACATGATTCCATATGTGTTATTTCATAGTTTTGATGTCTTCACTATTATTCTACAATGTAGAAAATAGTAAAAATAAAGAAAAACCCTTGAATGAGTAGGTGTGTCCAAACCTTTGACTGGTACTGTATTTATTGCCCTCCATAATTATTGGGACAGTGATAATTGTTTTATTGTTTTGGCTCTGCACTTTGGATCTGAAACGATACCATGACTATGAGGTTAAAGTGCAGACTATCAGCTTGAATTTGAGGGTATTTTCCCCCATATCGGGTGAACCGTTTAGAAATTATATATAGTCCCCCCATTTTAGGGGGCCAAAAGTATTGGGACAAATTCACTTGTTGAAGGAAAATTATGAAACACAGAGAGACGGAAGATAAATTATTTATATATATATATATTTGTCAATTTTTTTGGGAAGCCTGGCTTCCCTTGCCATCCATGAATAAACGCCACTGACTTTAATTGGTTTCCATGGTGTCCACGCTAGCTGCTTTTCAAACTTAAAGACACCTCAGGATTCTGGCACATGAAAACACAACTCAACAACACACACACTTTAACACTTTGGCGCCAGCAACAACTATCAGTGGGAACACACACAAGCGCTTCACACTTAAATGAATTCAACATAAAAACGAATCTGTTTACTTCCTGTTATCCCCAATTATGAGATCAAAAACAGCATAACATAAACACTCCGCCAGTCCCTTTGTGACATCACCAGAGGTTCGCTTCGCTGTGCCTGCCGCCAATCAAATTCCCAGGTTTATCTTCTTATTATTCTCTCTCTCTCTCTCTCTCTCTCTCTCTCTCTCTCTCTCTCTCTCTCTCTCTCTCTCTCTCTCTCTCTCTCTCTTTCTCTCTCTCTCAGTCTGTTAACATATAATTCACACAGTATAGTTTAGCGACGTGATTCATTTGCTCATTGTCTCAAAACAAGGGTGCAGGGAGGGAACGCTCACTGATGGCAGCAAGGCTTCATTTGCATTTTCTACTCCAAGCTAAAGCTGAGGATTCATTCTTACAGATGAGTGCGAACAGTCAGTGGATGCCAGTGTTCCTATTTGGGGGTGTATGGATATTATTATGGGCTGGGAAGAGGAGTATGATTGACTTATCAGGGGTGTGACGAGGCAGCAGCTAGATATGCCTTGTCGTTAGGTCGGCCTGGGGCGTTGTATCCATGGTTGGTTGGTTTGGATTGTCTTCTTTTCCTTCTGCCTAGCTTGTGAGATGCGGTCATTAACCTTAGTCCAACTAAGCCACAAATATCCCAGGGGCAAGTGTGAGTAGGTTATATCATAACACACACAACTCTGAACTTGTGTGTGTACTGAACACATTCCCATACACATAAGTCATCACATAAAAATCTTCTCAGCTCAAGAGTTTAACAGTTGCAGAACCAGAACAGACTATATGTCCGCAAGCATTCAGAGTGTAACTCTAAATCAATTATCAAATCAGTGTGTAACTGCGGAAAACGTCATTCTTATTAGCTTCTGTCCAGGAACATCGACTGAGGGAAGCCCACAAGAGTTGACTGTTCACCTGGAACCTGTGTGGGCGTAGCGGAACAGCCCAGTGAACTGAACAAATCAGAAGAGATTGAAAAACCTACACTTTAATTACAACATACTGCAACAACAAACTTTGGGCCAGAGTTGTTTATGTGGATGAATGTCCTCATATAACAAGCTCTCTCAGTCTCACTGCAGAATTAGACGTTCATCCATGTTCTCCAAACTTCGCATTTCTAAGTTAAGGGTTAAGTTTAGGCACTCATTCCGAATGGTTAAGGTTAGGGTTAAGATTTGGAATAGGGTTAAAACCAACAACAAAAACTGTGTCCTTGACTGGGATCAGAACACGCAACCTTCTGAACAGGATTACACCCATCCACCACCCCCGTCCAAAAAAGCCAACTTCATGGTAATAGCGCTCACTGTTGCCCCTAGTGGACGGTTTTTAAGGAATTTCCAGATGTCCTCAGGACATGGATAGACGTCCAATTTCGACGTCAATGTTGAAAGACCTGGCTGCCTCATAAGCTAATCAAATTAAAAGTTATTTGGTGTTTTGGTCGATTGTTGATGCGTTTTGGTGATGATTAAAGAACCTGAGCATTTCTTTTACAAACCTACACTTTTCTCTGTTCCTCTGTCGTGGGATAATCTATAAAGCCCCTATCGTTTATGAGTCACACACTTGTATATTGAACTAAGAGGAGATGCAGTGGCATTCACAAAGTTAATTGTCTCAAGGATACAGCAACAAAATGTAAAATAACTTTTAAAACATATTCAAGGAACATCATAAGAGTTAGGATTACAAATAGGTGAGAAATAGCAATACAGTGCTACCTCCTAACAATGCACATGCACTCTACATGCCAGTGAACATTTTACATCTACATTTTAGTCATTTAGCAGACGCTCTTATCCAGAACAACTTACAATAATGAGTGCATACATTTTCATACTGATCCCCAGTGGGTATCGAATCCACAACCCTGGCATTGCAAGCGCCATGCTCTGCCAACTGAGCCACACGGAACTCCATATTACTTAAACAGATGATGTCTTGTACCTGTCTACTGTAGCCAAATATTCTACATGGGGTTGTGAGTAGAATCTATTGAATACTTGATTTGGGCAATTTACTCCACTTACAGTGGGGAGAACAAGTATTTGATACACTGCCGATTTTGCAGGTTTTCCTACTTACAAAGCATGTAGAGGTCTGTCATTTTTATCATAGGTACACTTCAAATGTGAGATACGGAATCTAAAACAAAAATCCAGAAAATCACATTGTATGATTTTTAAGTAATTAATTAGCATTTTATTGCATGACATAAGTATTTGATCACCTACCAACCAGTAAGAATTCCGGCTCTCACAGACCTGTTAGTTTTTGTTTAAGAAGCCCTCCTGTTCTCCACTCATTACCTGTATTAACTGCACCTGTTTGAACTCGTTACCTGTATAAAAGACACCTGTCCACACACTCAATCAAACAGACTCCAACCTCTCCACAATGGCCAAGACCAGAGAGCTGTGTAAGGACATCAGGGATAAAATTGTAGACCTGCACAAGGCTGGGATGGGCTACAGGACAATAGGAAAGCAGCTTGGTGAGAAGGCAACAACTGTTGGCGCAATTATTAGAAAATGGAAAAAGTTCAAGATGATGGTCAATCACCCTCGGTCTTGGGCTCCATGCAAGATCTCACCTCGTGGGGCATCAATGATCATGAGGAAGGTGAGGGATCAGCCCAGAACTACACAGCAGGACCTGGTCAATGACCTGAAGAGAGCTGGGACCACAGTCTCAAAGAAAACCATTAGTAACACACTACGCCGTCATGGATTAAAATCCTGCAGCGCACGCAAGGTCCCCCTGCTCAAGCCAGCGCATGTCCCGTCTGAAGTTTGTCAATGACCATCTGGATGATCCAGAGGAGGAATGGGAGAAGGTCATGTGGTCTGATGAGACAAAAATATAGCTTTTTGGTCTGAACTCCACTCGCGTGTTTGGAGGAAGAAGAAGGATGAGTACAACCCCAAGAACACCATCCCAACCGTGAAGCATGGAGGTGGAAACATCATTCTTTGGGTATGCTTTTCTGTAAAGGGGACAGGATGACTGCACCGTATTGAGGGGAGGATGGATGGGGCCATGTATCGCGAGATCTTGGCCAACAACCTCCTTCCCTCAGTAAGAGCATTGAAGATGGGTCGTGGCTGGGTCTTCCAGCATGACAACGACCCGAAACACACAGCCAGGGCAACTAAGGAGTGGCTCCGTAAGAGGCATCTCAAGGTCCTGGAGTGGCCTAGCCAGTCTCCAGACCTGAACCCAATAGAAAATCTTTGGAGGGAGCTGAAAGTCCGTATTGCCCAGCGACAGCCCCGAAACCTGAATGATCTGGAGAAAGTCTGTATGGAGGAGTGTCCCAAAATCCCTGCTGCAGTGTGTGCAAACCTGGTCAAAACCTACAGGAAATTTATGATCTCTGTAATTGCAAACAAAGGTTTCTGTACCAAATATTAAGTTCTGCTTTTCTGATGTATGAAATACTTATGTCATGCAATAAAATGCAAATTAATTACTTAAAAATCATACAATGTGTTTTTCTGGATTTTTGCTTACATGCTTTGTAAGTAGGAAAACCTTCAAAATTGGCAGTGTATCAAATACTTGTTCTCCCCACTGTACTTTGTCAAGATGTCACAATCTCCTTGCATCAAGTTGCATGCTCCTTGACCTTGGCTTTGAGGTCTGATTTCCTGTTATCCTGACAACTTTATTAAGTTTTCCTATCAAGGAAGTCAAAAGTAGACAACTGGAAACAACACGATGAACAATGATAACATAACTAACCATCATGTGAATACTCATAGAAAACAACCTTGAGTTGAATGCATTTCCCTCCATTTTATCTGCAAGAATACAACATCTAACGTCAATCTTGTCACAAACCACTGTCAACAGAGAGCACTTAAAGGTTTTTAAGTGGCACAACGTCTGGAGATTTCTTGAGGTCTTAATTGCTCTAAATTGCCATTTCTTTCTTGTGTCTTTTTGGAGTCCTTAAAGCATCTTGACAATGGAAGTTATTCGGCAGTTTGGCTGACAAATGTGTATTTCTCCATAGCATAATACTGTACTGTAAATGAATACTCATGCCTTTAGTACTTTCTGTTTTAAATAGCCCACAAACACAATTCAAATACCGTATTTGCTTAAAAGTACTCAACATGATCTGTTACCTGTGGCACAAATTGTAACCATGCCATGGGCAATTACAGGTAAATATGAGCAGTTGCTACAACTAATGGAAGTGTTTTCTTATGCTTATTAAATATTCAATCAATATCAATTATTTTAATTTAAGTAATGAATTGCTAATATGCCGCATGGAGGTACTCTATCTATATAAACGTATCAATTTGTTTGGCTGTGGTTATTGCCTGGAGAAACATCAACATTTAGTCAAGTAAGATTGAAATGGCCATGCAACCATTATTAACAATGCAACCATTATTAACAATCACAATATTGACGCACAGTGATTTGTCATTGAATTTGATAATATGCCTACGCACTAATATACTATCGTTGAATACCTTATCTCTCAATCTCCAAAAGGTTTGTGTGAGTCCCTAACCTGCATTCTCAGTTCTCATCACAGGATACACAGAGGAGTATGAATTACTAACTGATGAAATCTGATACGTAGACACCTTCCCCCTTGGTGACATTTACCCCTAACAAACTATTTACGTTTGATGTCACTGAGCCCAGAGCAAGATGTCACTGAAGCATCTGGCAATCACTTACACTGATGACTTCCAGCAACAGGTGAAAAATAAACAGTCCACTTAACGCATTGAGAGGATCTCTGAGTGTCTTATCTCTTGCCCTCTCTCTCTCTCTCTCAATTCAATTCAAATTGTTTTATTGGCAACGATCTACATATTGCCAAAGTGTACTTTGGAAATTAAGTGATTCATTTACAATATTTACATAATTAAAATAAGAATAATCAATGGAACAATCAGTAACAACAATAATCAACGGTAGAAATAACCATATAGAGGATATGTGCAGGTTGGTTGGTCTGTCAGATACTGTCCCTCATTTTATGGCAGGCAGCAATATATTGTGCTGCCAACCCACAGCTCTCTGCGTCCTCCCCCAACAGGACGGGTAGCCTATTCTCATCAGAGAAGTCTTTGAAACCTTGAATAAGGGTTTTCAATTTGGGGAAATGACACTCTCTAATTGTTTTATAGTTTAGAAATGTTGTCAGGAAATGCAGCTCTGTCTCAGGTTCTGCTGTGGTGCAGGGGTTGCATAGCCTTTCCTCTACAGGGAGCCAGGTTTTCCTGTCTACCATTCTCAATGGCAAGGCTGTGCTCATTGAGCCTGTACTTTCTCAAGATGTTTCTAAGGTTTTGATCAGTAACCACGGTCAAATAGTTTGTCATGGTGTACTGTCGATTTAGGGCCAGATAGCACTGCATTTTGCTTTGTGCTTGTGTCTGTGTTTCCCAATTGGTAATGTAGTTTTGTTGTGACTGTGTTGTGACTTTTGTTGGATGTTCTAGTCCTAAAGCATCAGTGTGTTAGTAGAACAGGTTTGTGAACTCAGCCCCAGGACCAGCTGGATGAGGGGACTCTTTTCTTGACTCAGCTCTTGGCATTGCAGGGCTTGGTAATGATATGAGAGGGGGTCACTGTATTTTAGATGTTTCCAAAACGGAATTGCTATTTTTTGAGTTTTTATTATTAGTGGATATTGGCTTAATTCTGCCCTGCATGCATTGTTTGTAGTTTTCGTCTGGACATGTAGGAGAATATTACAGAACTCTGCATGCAGGGTTTCAATAGGGTGTTTGTGTTGTTTTGCAAGTGGACCCCACACCTCGCTGCCATCAAGTGCAATTGGTTCAATGACACATTCAATTAGTCCTCAGTACTCGTCACAAGTGTATATAGAGTACTGCACAAACTACAATTACTTAGGTTCAATAAATAAGCTCAACTGGACACCTAAATGAGGCAGTGAATGAATTGAGAGAGAAAGCACGCAGGGCATTTTACACCATTAAAAAACAAATTCAAATACCTATTAAAATTTGGGTAGTTTAGCTTATTTATTTAACCTAAGTAATTGTAGTTTGTGCAGTACTCTATATACACTTGTGACGAGTACTGAGGATATGAAGAGGCAGGACGCAGACGCAGGAATCAACAATGTAAAGGTTTACTTCACACTGAGCAAGAGAACAACAAAGAGCGAGTACACGACATGACACTAACAATCACACACACAACACAGCACTGAACAGTCTAGGGCTATATAGGGGTGGTGATGAGATGATGAGGTCCAGGTGCGCTGGAGGTGATTAGGGTGCGTTGGGTTTCCATTCCGGTGTTGCCGAGGTGGTGCGCTCAGACCGGTGGCTCAGTAGACCGGTGAATCAGAGCGCCGGAGGGGAGCAACGGGAGGAGACGTTGGGGTCCAGAACGTCCCCAGCCGGAACCCAGCTCCTCTCCTCAGGACCATACCCCTCCTAGTCCACCAGGTAACGGAGCCGTCCCCCACGGAACCTGGAGTCCAGCAAGTCCCTCACTGCATACGCCGGACTCCCGTCAATGTCCAGGGATGGATGGGGCATAACCCGGGGGACGGCATCCGCCAGAGGACCAGGAACCACCGGCCTGAGGAGAGACACATGAAAAGTGGGTGAGACACGGTAGTGAGGGGGAAGGAGCAGCCGGTACGATGCCTCATTTATCCGCCGGAGGACCTTAAACAGCTCCACAAACCGGGGGCACAGTTTCTTGCAGGGCAGGCAGAGAGGGAGGTTTTTTGTGGACAGCCAGACACGATCACCAGGCTGGAATACGGGGGCCTCACTACGGTGGCGGTCGGCTTGGTCCTTCTGCCGACTAATGGCCCTCTGGAGATGGACATGGGCAGCGTCCCAAACCTGTCCGGCCCTGCGGAACCACTCGTCGACAGCGGGCGCATCAGTCTGACTGGGTGTCCAAGGGGCCAGGGCCGGCTGGTACGCCAGGACGCACTGGAAGGGAGTGAGCCCCGTGGCGGAGTGAACGAGGGAGTTCTGGGCATATTCTGCCCAGGGTAGAAACCTCGCCCACTCACCCTGCCGGTCCTGACAGTGGCAACGAAGAAACCTCCCCAGCTCCTGGTTCATGCGCTCCACCTGCCCATTCGACTGAGGCCTATACCCGGAAGTGAGGCTGGCCGTGGCCCCGATCTTCTCCAGGAAAGCCTTCCACACTCGGGAGGTGAATTGGGGGCCACGGTCCAAGACGATGTCCTCCGGAAGTCCATAATGCCGGAAGACCTGTTGGAACAGGACCTCAGCGACCTGGAGAGCAGAAGGAAGACCAGTTAGTGGCAAAAAACGGCATGATTTGGAGGACCGATCTACGACCACCAGGACTGTGGTGAAACCATCAGAACGTGGGAGGTCGGTGACAAAATCTATGGACAGGTGTGACCAAGGTCGCTGAGGCACTGTGAGAGGAACTAGTTTGCCTGCCGGGGCGTTCCTAGGTGTCTTCGTTTGGGCACATACGGAACAGGAGATATAGCGGGAGACATCAGTAGCCAAGGTGGGCCACCAGTATTTTTGTGAGACAGAATGTAGGGTGCGCGTCATACCGGAGTGCCCTGCCGTAAGGGTGGTGTGCGCCCAGATCAGTAGACGGTCACGGACCCTGGTGGGTACATACACGTGCCCCGGAGGGGCGTTGGCAGGTGCTGGGTCATCCTGAGCTGCCAGGTGGATGTCTTCGTCCACATCCCAAATGACAGGTGTCACGATGAGAGACGGAGGCAGGATAGGACCCCCCAGATCCTTATTTTCTCCGGTATGGTGCATCCTGGAGAGTGCGTCGGCTTTCACATTCTGGGATCCTGGGCGGTAGGACAGAATAAACTGAAAGCGAGTAAGAAATTGGGCCCACCTGGCTTGACGAGAGTTAATCCGTTTCGCTGCCCGTATGTGCTCCAAATTTCGGTGGTCAGTGAGAATCCAGAATGGATGGACTGCGCCCTGCAGCCAGTGTCTCCATTCCTCCAGAGCGAGGACCACTGCCAACAGCTCCCTGTCTCCAACTCCATAGTTTCTCTCTGCGGGGGTAAGCTTTTTCGAGAAAAAGGCACAGGGATACATTTTCTCTGGCTTACCTTGCCGCTGGGAGAGGACCCACCCAAGCCCTCCTCAGATGCATCCACCTCCAGGATGAAAGGACGAGCTGGATCTGGTTGTTTTAGGAGGGGTGCTGTGGTGAACCTCTCCTTCAGCCTCTTGAAGGCAGCGTCAGCCTCAGGGTTCCAGGCCAGCTTCTGAGGCCCCCCCTTAAGGAGAGAGGAGAGCGGGCGGCTATGGAGCTGAAGGACTTGATGAAACGCTGGTAGAAATTTGCGAAGCCAAGGAAGCTCTGTAGGCCCTTGATGGTGGTGGGGACTGGCCATGACCTGACGGCATCCGTCTTCGCTCTTTCCATGAACACCCCCTGAGGACGGATCCTGTATCCCAGGAAGGAGATGGCCTGTTGGTGGAATTCGCATTTCTCCCCCTTCACCAACAGGCTGTGTTCCCGGAGGCGGAGTAGGACCGCTCTGATGTCCCTGTCGTGCTCCTCGAACGTAGCCGAGTAGATCAGGATATCGTTGATGTACACCACCACCTGTCTACTCAGCATGTCTCGGAACACGTCATTGACGAAGGACTGGAACACGGAAGGTGCATTAGCGAGGCCGTAGGGCATGACGCAGTATTCATAGTGGCCTGAGGTAGTGCGGAATGCCGTCTTCCACTCGTCTCCTTCCCGGATTCGGATCAGGTTGTAGGCACTCCTCAGGTCCAACATGGTAAAGTACCGGGCCCATCGTAGCTGCTCGATGGCCGACGGAACCAGAGGGAGTGGGTACCGGTACTTGGTGGTGACTGCGTTCAGCTCCCGGTAGTCAATGCACGGTCTCAGTCCTCCGTCTTTTTTGGCCACGAAGAAGAAGCTGGTGGAGGCAGGAGAGGTGGAGCGTCTGATGAACCCCTGTTTCAGGGTCTCCGCCACATACTTCTCCATGGCCTCAGTCTCCGCTATGGAGAGAGAGTAAATGTGACTCTTCGGGGTGTGTTGTCCCTCCAGCAGGTCAATGACGCAGTCCCAGGGCCTGTGAGGAGGGAGACACTTAGACTTGGAGGCAGAGAAGACATCAGAGAGATCTGCGTACTCACGTGGAATGTTGGGCTGGAGGGCGGACTCCGGACATTCCACTGACGTGGAACAACAAACCACCGGCAGGCAGGTCCTCCGGCATGAGGGGGACCAGGCTGTGATCCTCTTGGTGATCCAATTGATGGTGGGGTTGTGTAGTCTGAGCCAGGGCAATCCCAAGACGATCCAGTGAATGGGTGACGTGACGATGTGGAAGGACAGCTCCTCATGGTGCTCCGGTAGTGTGGGAATGGTGATGGGGAGAGTGACGTGCGTAATGGTGCCTGATCCAAGGGGTTTATTGTTCAGCGAGGTGACGTGTAGCAGAGAAGGCAGTGGCACGGTGGGCAACCCACATTCAGAGACCAGCTCCCTATCTATAAGGTTCCCTGCTGATCCGGAATCTATCATTGCCATGGAAAGCGAAGAGAAGGAAGAACCATTCACCGTTAGGGGAACTAAAAACAATGGTTCGGTGACAGGTGATGACAGAACAATCACGGAGCGGCGACGGGAGTCATACCGCCTAGATAGGGAGCCGCCAGGAGATCTGTGGTCCGTGGTGGTGTAGGGGGTGCTGCCCACCTCCATGGGTGAAGACTCGGAGGCAGGGCGGCTTCCATAGCTCAGATGGGGTGAGCGTCGAGGCTCCGGGAGGTGTTGGGAACGCCGTCGGTCTCTCAACATGTCGTCAAGACGAATGGACGTGGCGATGAGGGTATCAAGGTCCATCTCGTCGTCCCGACATGCGAGTTCCGTCGTAATGTCCTCCCGTAAGCCTCTCCTGAAGGCCGTGCGCAGAGCACGCTCATTCCAGCCGGAAGACGCCACCACCGTGCGAAAGCTCAGGGCGTACTCGCACGCGGCCCCCTCTCCCTGTTGTAGCCGGAGGAGACGCTCACCCCCGTCCTTTCCCTCCGTGGGATGATCGAACACCGCCCTGAACCTCACCTCCTTCCCAGACTGCCGTGGCCCAATCCAGCGCTTTTCCCTTCAGTAGCGAAATCACCAGCGCTATCCTGGCTTGGTCCGATGGAGATACCCCACACTGACGCGCCAGATACAGTGAAACCTGTAGCAGGAAGCCTCTACATTTAGTTGTTTTCCCGTCATAGCGCTCCAGCAGGGCGAGGGGTCCCTCAGACGTTGGTGATAGCCCGGGAGGAGGTGGACTGGGTGCACTCGCCGCTCCCTAAGGTGGAACCGGAGCGATGGTCAGTTTATGCAGCGTTTGGAGCACTTCCTGCATGGCGGCGTTCAGCTGGGCAATCTGCTGCTGGTGCTGGTCGAGGCGCTGGGAAACTCCAGGAGGATTACCTGCTGCATCCATCTTCGTTATTGGTGTGTGATTCTGTGACGATTACTGAGGATACGAAGAGGCAGGACGCAGATGCAGGAATCAACAATGTAAAGGTTTACTTAACACTGAGCTAGAGAACAACAAAGAGCGAGTACACAACATGACACTAACAATCACACACAACACAACACTGAACAGTCCAGGGCTATATAGGGGTGGTGATGAGATGATGAGGTACAGGTGCACTGGAGGTGATTAGGGTGCGTTGGGTTTCTATTCCGGTGTTAACGAGGTGGTGCGCTCAGACCGGTGGCTCAGTAGACCGGTGAATCAGAGCGCCGGAGGGGAGCAATGGGAGGAGACGTGACAACACTAAGTGTACAAAACATTATGAACACCTGCTCTTTCCATAACATAGACTGCAGTGGGGGCTGCTGAGGGGAGAACGGCTCATAATAATGGCTGGAATGGAGCCAGTGGAATGGCATCAAACCATGTGTTTGATGTATTTGACGCCATTCCACCTATTCCGCTCCAGCCATTACCACGAGCCCGTCCTCCCCAATTAAGGTGCCACCAACCTCCTGTGATAGACTGACCAGGTGAATCCAGGTGAAAACTATGATCCCTTATTGATGTCACTTGTTAAATCCATTTAAATCAGTGTAGATGAAGTGGAAGAGACAGGTTAAATAATGATATTTAAGCCTTGAGACAGTTGAGACATGGATTGTGGAAATGTGCCATTCAGAGGGTGAATCGGCAAGACAAAATATTTAAGTGCCTTTGAACGGAGTATGGTAGTAGGTGCCAGGCGCACCGGTTTGAGTGTGTCAATAACTGCAACGCTGCTAGGTTGTACCACACTCAATAGTTTCCTGTGTGTATCAAGAGTGGTCCACCACCCAAAGGACATCCAGCCAACTTGACACATCTGTGAGAAGCATTGGAGTCAACATGGGCCAGAATCCCTGTGGAACGCTTTCGACACCTTGTAGAGTCCATGCCCCGATGAGTTGAGGCTGTTTTTAGGGCAAAAGGGGGTGCAACTCAATATTAGGAGGTGTTCCTAATGCGTTGTGCACTCAGTGTATATTGTACCAATTGAGAACTTTGGTCTAATTCATTGAGATCTGGATCTTTCTCTCTCTCTCGCTCTCCATTTTCTCTTTCTTTCTCTCTCTCTCTCTCTCTCTCTCTCTCTCTCTCTCTCTCTCTCTCTCTCTCTCTCTCTCTCTCTCCCTCTCTCTCTCTCTCTCTCTCTCTCTCTCTCTCTCTCTCTCTCTCTCTCTCTCTCTCTCTCTCTCTCACTCACTCACTCACTCACTCACTCACTCACTCACTCACTCACTCACTCACTCACTCACTCACTCACTCACTCACTCACTCACTCACTCACTCTCTCTCTGTCGGTCTGTCTCTCTGACTCTGAGGACCAGATTCAATGTTCAGAGCATTTAAACTGAAAGATGCCTCTAAGATTTATACATACATATCTCGGTCATCTGAGTGATTGCATTTGTTTTATTTGGCTAATTTAAGTGATTGATGCTGGGCTCTGGAACCTGATAAAACATAGTCAATCTCAACCAATCAATGAAATTAAACTCTGCATGTCCAGCTGAATCAAACTCTGCATTTTACCCTGTCCTCATGACAGTCTTTATTACAATTATCCAGTTTAACCAATGTCGCTCGACTGATCATTAACTGATAGATGTGATCTCTTCAGATGATCACAGAGAGATAGACTGTGGTAGAGAGAGAAACGAAGAGACGACCCCAGAGTTAACAAACAGAGACGACCCCAGAGTTAACAAACAGCTATTAGAGAAGAGAAGTAGCTTTGCAGTCTTTTCTACGCTCCTCCACGTCACCCTCCTCAAATATTACCTGGACTGGAAGAGAGAAAGTCGTGAAATGTGTCATCATAAAACTTCCTTCATGAAGTATAATACTATCTCTACACACAAGGAAAGAGCAAGGAGAACCCATCGTATCATTTTATACACTAATAAGACCAGCACTACCATGGTTCTGGTTTCTGGCTAGAGTTAATCAAGGTAACTTTTGTTTTTAGCTTTTATACAGGCATGTCTTCAGTCATAAATGTTCCTTTTGCTTCATCACATTTGGCCAAAACAGTTAAAAGCATAACTGCCATCACCCACCAGAAGTTCCAATGACAACTTTATTGGACAAAGAGGATTGCAATGTTAGGATTGCTTGTCCCCCTTTGGCAGTGGTCACCAAGCCTGGTCCTAAAGCAATATCTTGTGATCCTACTGCATTCTACTCACCCATGAAGTTACTGGGTCAAAACATATAAACACAACCCACAACATTCATGTTTAGCTCATTTGACTGTTTTAATGCAGTTTTGTTTTGACCCTGTACTAAGAACAGCCCATGTCCTTGTTTTCCTCACTGGGCAGCGTTTTGTGTAACACAGCGTAGTGCATCGGTTATGCCAACTGTGGGACAAACACTCACAGAGCAATCATCTGCAAAGACTGATGGGAATTATGCAAATGAGCTTTGACTGAAGGGGATCGCCACATGAGC